>NC_059201.1:17859544-17992044 GCF_020615455.1 Coregonus clupeaformis | reverse complement strand
TATCAGGGGCTGATTGGCTAATACCTCTTCCTGTGTCTCTTTCCAGCCAATCCATTACAGGCATCGTTCTGGGAGTTTTGGCAGCAGTAATAGTGGGCTTCTCCATCTTTGTGATGAGTGTTCTGTACCGGAGGGGTCTTGCCATCCGGCGCAAGAGAGCCATGAGGCGATACCTGGAGAGTGGAGAGGTGAGGAGGGAGGAGAGGGGAGATGAGGGAGGGGAGGGGAGATGAGGGAGGGTGTGTGTATTTGTGTGTGTGTGAGAGAGAGAGAGAAAATAAGGATTTTTTTAAAAGAGTGTGTGTGTGTTGTTGTCTTGATATGTCCTGATATTAACTGTGTGCATTTGTGTGTGTCCGTAGAGTTTAGAGCCCTTGGACCCTGGTGAGAAGGGGGTCAAAGTTCATACCAGGATCCTGAAGGTCAGAGAGCTCCGTAAGCTCAAGCTGCTGGGCACCGGGGTGTTTGGCTCCATCCACAAGGTGCTTACATCATCAACCGTCGCCCTCTTAAACCCCCTATTATCATCACCACCCTGCACCTCTCTGATGTTCCTACCATTTACCATAGGCCCTATGTGTATTGTGCTACTTACCTTGCTGGTCTTTGTTTCATGGTGAGGTAACCCCTCTCCCCTTGTCTTTTCCTCCACCTTTCTCAGGGCATTTGGATTCCTGAGGGAGATTCAGTGAAGATCCCTGTGGCCATAAAGACTATTCATGATCGAACGGGGCGGCAGACCTTCCATGAGATCACAGACGTAAGAAAACACAATATATACTGTCACACACCCATTCTCAAGAACACCTGCCCCTTCAAATCATAACTGACCTGATAACACTTATCTTGACTCTGTTTACTAATGCTGATTTTTCTATTAACCCCTGCAGCACATGTTGGTGATGGGTAGCTTGGACCACCAGTACATCGTCAGGCTCTTAGGCGTCTGTCCAGGTGCCAGTCTCCAGCTGGTCACCCAGCTCAGCACTCAGGGGTCCTTACTGGAGCACATCAGGCACTACAGGGACAGCCTGGACCCACAGAGGCTTCTCAACTGGTGTGTGCAGATTGCCAAGGTGAGATACCCTCTGTGTGTGTGTGTGTGTGTGTGTGTGTGTGTGTGTGTGTGTGTGTGTGTGTGTGTGTGTGTGTGTGTGTGTGTGTGTGTGTGTGTGTGTGTGTGTGTGTGTGTGTGTGTGTGTGTGTGTGTGTGTGTGTGTGTGTGTGTGTGCGATTGTTTATGTGACCGAGGTGTGTGTCCTCTCCCCTGTCAGGGTATGTACTATCTGGAGGAACACAGGATGGTCCACAGAAACCTGGCAGCAAGGAACGTTCTTTTGAAAAGTGACTACATGGTCCAGATCTCTGACTACGGCATCGCAGACCTGCTATACCCTGACGACAAGAAGTACGTCTACAATGAGGTCAAGGTGTGTTGACTTCTTGGTTAGGTCACATGGTCCGGAAAATCTTGTCATGGACAATGTCTCAGCCTACTTCTATCTTCTTCTCCAAATTGTCTAGAAGCATCTGCTGTTGTTTCTGTTAGGTGAGATGTTGACTAGATACATGTCCTGTTTATTTTCTGTTAGGTGAGATGTTGACTAGATACATGGCCTGTTTATTTTCTGTTAGGTGAGATATTGACTAGATTCATGGCCTGTTTATTTTCTGTTAGGTGAGATGTTGACTAGATACATGGCCTGTTTCTTTTCTGTTAGGTGAGATGTTGACTTGATACATGGCCTGTTTATTTTCTGTTATGTGAGATGTTGACTAGATACATGGCCTGTTTATTTTCTGTAGGGTGAGATGTTGACTAGATACATGGCCTGTTTCTTTTCTGTTAGGTGAGATGTTGACTAGATACATGGCCTGTTTATTTTCTGTTATGTGAGATGTTGACTAGATACATGGCCTGTTTCTTTTCTGTTTGGTGAGATGTTGACTGGATACATGGCCTGTTTCTCTACGTGTTTTGTATTGTTGCCATGAACACTAACTAATAGGTGTTTTTTCCAGTGGCCACAGGCTTTGAACTGGGTGTAACTCATGGTGGGCGGCAGGTAGCTTAGTGGATAAGAGCGTTGTGCCAGTAACCGAAAGGTCGCTGGTTCTAATCCCCGAGCCGACTAGGTGAAAAATCTGTCGATGTGCCCTTGAGCAAGGCACTTAACCCTAATTGCTCCTGTAAGTCGCTCTGGATAAGAGCGTCTGCTAAATAACTAAAATGTAATAGTTCCCTGTCTTGTCTCTCTCACCACAGACGCCCATCAAATGGATGGCTCTGGAGAGCATCTTGTTCCGCAGATACACACATCAAAGTGATGTCTGGAGCTATGGTGAGTCACTGTGTGTGTGTATGTTTCATGTGCTTTTATAGACTTTTATATCAATGGTAAGTTGAAAGTACTTGTGTGTATATGTGTATGTTGACTTACCATGATTTTACAATGTCAATTATATTTCTCCGTCTTGCAGGAGTGACAGTGTGGGAGATGATGTCATATGGGGCGGAGCCCTACTCAACGATGCGTCCACAGGAAGTGCCTGACCTGCTGGAGAAGGGCGAGCGTCTCTCCCAGCCACACATCTGCACCATAGATGTCTACATGGTCATGGTCAAGTGTGAGTTCCTACCCTCTCTCCTTCACCCACAATACCTATCAGATCTGTGTGAAATTTGTTAGAGTACATTGCATGTACAGTATTACATTGTAATAATTAGTTTTGCTATGAAAGTATCGTTTATAAAGGATGTACAAACAACTGACACTATTTTCAATGGGACTCACATGGCATTATCATAATTTACAGGCTGGATGATTGACGAGAATGTCCGTCCCACCTTCAAGGAACTGGCCAATGAGTTTACCAGAATGGCCAGGGACCCGCCTCGGTACCTTGTGATCAAGGTAAGACAGAATGCCACCCTTGGGAGAAATCAGTAATCAATAGCCATATAAATCAAAGTTTGCTAAGAATGTGTTTTTTGGAGTCCACTCCCAGATGCCAATCATTACAGTCCTAAGACTGTGCCGTTGCTTGTTCATCCACACCAAATGTCAGCTCATGAGGATAATAATGATGATGTTGTTAGTGATGGTGGTGATGATGATGATGATGATGATTGAAGTTTATTTCTTTATCTTCCTCTGTCCACCAGGGGGACTGCAGCCCGTCGGACTCTCCCTCAGACGAGTCTCACCACCGGGGTACAGAGCTGGATCACATGGAGGTGGGGCTGGAGGACCAGGATGAGGAGAGGCTAGGGGACGGCATGGCCACACCTCCTCTCTATCTGTCACAGGCCAGGAGTATTTCTCGACTCTCACGAATGGAAAGCCACAGGGTGAGGGGTCATATGAGGCATCTCTCCCTATGCATACACTTTATACTGTATGGGGCCAGGAGTTTTTCCGGACCTATAGTCCTGGTCAGGGCACGTGGTAAATATATAACATGGGCAGATCGAAACAACCTTTTGGTTATCCTGTTTTTTTCTAACTCCCATCCTGTCCTGTCCCATTCCTGTATTCCCCTCAGGGTGTACACAGCAGTCAGGCTGGATACCTGCCCATGACCCCAGGACTGGATAACCCTCAGGTCAGTCACTGGAGATGACAAAGTTACATGAAAACCTACTGAAAACGTCTACATGCTAACACATTTATTATTGAAAGTCTTCTACCCTATATCATTCCTATAGGGTTGATCACTCATATTGCATTATACCCCCTGTTCCTCTGTATAGATGGTGTGGCTGCCAGCGTCTCGCTCTCGCCTCAACTCCGCCCGCACTGTGTCAGAGAGCTCCGAGGGCAGGGGCACGTTGGTGGAGCTGGAGATGAGCGAGGACTTCTTATTGGCTGGCAGCCTACAGAGGAAGCGGCATCGGGAGGACAGTGCCTACATGTCTCAGAGGGACAGCATGTCAGGGGGGCCACCTGAGACCCCCTCCCCTGACACAGAGGGGGAGGAGGACCAGAACGGATACGTGCTCCCCGGACTGGGTGACAGTCCAGAGAGAGGTGATACCATAGATACATTTTCTTTAAGCCATATAAATAGAGTCATATGTTTTTGTATGACGTGTTAGTGGATGGTTGCATGATCATTGTTATAACTCAAAGTGTCAGTGTTAATTGCAAGAGTACTCAGATCATTTCAGATCTCTGGATCACCTTACTCACTCCTCTTTCCCTTGTCACTGTTCTCCACAGATACGCTACTGTCTAGCTCACGGGTCACCCTTCCTCATGGGAGGACGCCCAAGGTTCCCTCATACCCATCAGGACCCTCAGAGGACCATGACAGTGCCTGTGAGGAATATGAGTACATGAACAAACAGGCGTGCATGATGTCTCTCTCCCCCAGGCAGCAGCCTGGCCATTCCAAAGATGGCCAGTGGCTGAAGATGAAGAAGAGGCAACGCTCTTCTCTGCCATCCCCGGATACAGAGTACACAGAGTGCACGGGGCACAGGACATCAGCTGGGGAGAACAGGGGAGGCCAAACCAAGAATGAAGAACACCAGGACTATGAATCCCCTGCCCTCAACTCTGATTCAGACAAAATAGAGGAAAGGGGTTCTGGTGACGTTGAATATGAGTACATGGACATTCGAAGTGTTGGACCAGAGGCCAGTGAAAGACCAGACTATCCCCCACCACGAGTTGTCCCTCATCCTGGAGCTACGCCCAAACAGCGGATGAGAGGCGAGAGAGAGGTGGAGGAAGAGGAGGAGGAGGATGAATACGTAGAAGAGGACGACTATCATTACACTAACAGGCAGCCCAAGCTGCGGCAGGCTCTGCGAGGCAGGGAGGGGCTGAGGATGCAGAGAGGAGGAGAGGGAGAGGTGGATGAGTACGAGGACATGGATTCCCTGGCCGCTCCTGGAGCTGGGGACCCAGTGGAGTACGAGAATTTGCAGGGAGAAGGTGAGGGTGTAGTGGGGGGCATGGGGGGTCAGCGCACAGGGATGGGGGCATTTGTAAAAGTGCGTGCAGGGGTAGGGGTGGGGGAGCCTGGTGGCGGAGATCGCTCATTTGACAATCCAGACTACTGGCAGAGCAGGTTGTTCCTGAAGCCTAACGCTGTGAGCACGTAGGGAAGTGGACCTCCTTCCTCGACACTGAAGGGGATAGCTGCATCTGTAGCTGTTCCATGCCCATTGAAATCAATGAAGGACCAGGAGAGGGGAGAAACCAATCCAGAGCCATCCAAAAATCTAAAATATTGAAGATATATCTTTGTGTGCCATTTTTGTATCTTTAAAGAGCGATTGCCACTAAAAAGCAACTTCTTGTTTTAAAAATGGCTCATGTGGCATCAATATGAGTCAGAAACATTTATTCTAGTGTCAAAACTGACTACAAAGTGTAAATCATAAAGTCAGTCTCGTCTAAAATAGAGATCTGCGAGATGATAGGAAAATATTTTATGTCACGGAATAAAGGGTACCGTAATAGTTTGCCTGTAGTTGGGTTTATTTCAATCCTGCCCACAGCTGGCAGCACCCAAGTAATCATCAATTTGGAGATTGTAATGCCCATGGTCAATTTGGTTCGACATTTGATATCTCTATGGGGCTAGATAGGGACCATTAGTAAATTACACAATGTACATGGGACAATATTTTTGAATGTCAATAGCTCCAAATTGAAATGACTTAAAAACCTCAAACAAACTATAAATTGTAGAAATTCATTTACAAATATTGAAAGCATTTAATGAGACAACTAAAAGATGTGCAACATGAAAATATTGTGCAACATGAAAAATCTACTTTGCCACGGTCACACACCAGCCTGCTGAAGCTAATTGGCAAAATAAGTTGGCTAGCACTAGCTATCTTAGGCAGCTTTAAGACACAAGACCTGGTTTCAAGATATCTAGAAGGGTGAGTTACAGTAACTGTGTACTGTTTTGGTAGAGTGAATGTACAAATGCTTGCCACATACGAACACACACACAAGAGACACCCACATTAAACCACCCAACAAGACAACTCTCGTTTGGCTTCAGTCATGGCCGCTGCATTTCTTAATGACCAAGCCGAAAAAGAGGCCAAATCAGGAAGTTCAGCCTTTAATGTGTCTGTTACAGGTTTACATTGATCATGTTTTTAGCCATAATAACGTGTAAGCTTTGGGATGTTTTCTTTTCTTTGAAATATGATACTGTATTATAAGTGTAAGGCACTGTGAGTGGGTGAAGCACTAATAGAAATGGCCCGATTATAAGCTTTGTATATGTGTTTTTACTTATAAGAACAAAAAATTGTTTCGTACAATGTTATTTTTCTATTGTATTTTCATGTTTTGAAAATGTTAATGTAACCTTTAAGTGATACTATTGAGTATTTTCTACATAATAAAAATATTTGAAGAATGTATGTGATTTTTTTCATTAATCATGGGGACCAGACATAATTCACAATCAGTCTGTTTAATTCATTTCTATGGTGCTGTCTTGCTGTTCAGTTTTTACACAGTCCCATTCTTTGGGGTAAGTGAGAAATGAATAGGCACATTCCATGTCGTCGTTATTCCAGTTGGGTTGAGCAGATTACCAGAGCTCAACACCTGAAACAACATCCCCGGAACCACATTTATAGTGACTTTAGTACAACAATTAGCGACCTTGTCAAGTTATTCTCTGTGCCTAACGGTTAAGGTGTTGGACTGACAGTCTCAGGGACTGTAGATTGAATCCCGATAAGGATGCGACCCAGGACAGAATTTACACATTGGTGTCAGATGTGGGATGGCACCTCGGTGTAAATTCGGTACGACCTTCGGTAGAGGCGCAAGGAAATCAAAGATGCTGCTCTAATGCCGTGTTCACATGCTATCGGAAACTTGGAACCTCCGCGTTAAAATGAATTTAAGTTATTTGCATAGAGCTTCATACTGGTTGATTCTGATACTTCCCAAGTGGGAAACTGGATAATTTTCTACAAGTTAGCAATTCGCAACTCAGCGATATAAATCAGGGTATGAGTCTAGAAACGTGCCTATTTTCTCGAAAGTACGCAATGCCACGATTCCCAAGCTATACAATATTACAGATAGCAAGTTAGTTCTCACATCTTGGAAAATATTTGTAATGTTGTACTTCTTGTTGACGAAATTCATGCTAATGTTGGGTTTTTGAGCTAGAGTCCAATTGACTCCCATTCACTCCTTGAAGGAGAGCTCTCCTTGTCCCAGAATCGCCCAGAATGCACCGCGCGACACAGAGCCGTATCAACAGAGTTTACCATCTCCTCATAAGTATCTCTGGCTTTGTAGTGTCGGTGCCTGTGTGAAGCTAGCCACAATAAGGATTAGCCACAATTGACTTTGCGTTGTGCCTTCAAAATAAAAGTACCCCATTGAAAGTGATTAAAACGGATACAAATAGTGGAATCTTGCCATATTTGGACTAGATAACGCTAAACAAGGTCGGAATGTAATTATATAAATTCAACAAAAGACAATAATTAATCAATTTGACACAAATCAGTGGATGTATTAGAATTGCATTGGTGGCATACATATATGCACTGAACAAATAAAATCAAATGTTATTTGTCACATGCGCCGAATACAACATGCTTACTTACAAGCCCTTAACCAACAATGCAGTCCAAGAAATAGAGTTAAGAAAATATTTACTAAATAAACTAAAGTAAAAAATTTAATAAAAAGTAACACAATAAAATAACAATAACGAGGCTATATACAGAGGGTAACAGTGCCGAGTCAATGTGCGGGGGTACAGGTTAGTCGAGGTAATTTGTACATGTAGGTAGGGGTAAAGTGACTATGCATTGATAATAAACTTCGAGTAGCGGCAGTGTAAAAACAAAGGGGGGTGTCAATGTAAATAGTACGGGTGGCAATTAGATTAATTGTTCGGCAATTTGTGTATTGTTTTGAATTTATATAACAACATTCCAACCTTGTTTAGCATTATCTACTCCAAATATGACATGATTCCACTATTTGTATCAGTTTGAATCACTTTCAATTGGTGACTTGTATTTTGAAGTCGAACTGCAAATTCCACTATTGTGGCTAATCTTTATAGTGGCTAGCTTCACACAGGTGTCGGTCTTGGTGCCTGACCCATCAGGAAGTGTGTTGTTGTGAAGAGTGTCGCTGCCAAGATGTCTGACAACGAAGAACAAGAACAGACTATCGCTGAGGACTTGGTTGTCACCAAGTATAAAATGGGAGGTGACATCGCCAACCGTAAGTGTCCGATCGGGGTGACCTGCTCTTGTCGGCCTTTCGACTTCGTACAACATAGTCAACACAACCATGTGCTTTGACATAGTAGGCGCAGTTTAGAAACGTGTGATGGGTGGAATGGAAATTGGCCTAGCCCTAGTATTCTGGTCTAGCGCAAGCAAGCTGACTTTATTTTGTTCAGTAAGCTAACTAGCTATGGTTAACGGTTATTTTGTCAAGGACTGTCAACATAGGCTAGCTAGCAAACGTTACCTACAAATTAATTATCAACAGTCACATCAGACAGTAGCAACCACTATTGTATTTGTTAGGTAGATGTAGTTAGCTAGCTAACGTTATTTATTGTATGGTCATAACCTTAGTTCACGGTTTGGGGAGCTACAGTAGCTAACGGCATTTTTTATGTTTCCATGTCAACCACACAGAGATTGTAGCTAGGAAGTTGCCTTGGGGCAATTCTATGTTAACAGGCTCCGACTTTTCCACTTTGAAATGTAGCTAGCTATGTCAAACAAGAACCAAACAAAAACTCAATGCACAAGGACTACTTTTAAAAATGTTAACAGAAATGTTAATAAAAATATTTACTTGACGAACAATGCAAATACAAAGTTTGGTAACAGAATGATGGTTTATGCTGTTTGTGCCATCATTCTGTTACCAAACTTTGCATCTGCACTGTTCTCAAAGTGTGTTTTTGTACAATTCTGGGGAAATTGTAAAAATTCGGCCTTGTGCATAGAGTTGTATGGGTTGTTTAATTTTGCAATCATTGATTTTTGTTTGGCAAGTGAAAAATAAGCCTCAGCATAATTCTGTTTTCATGGAATTAACCCCTTACTAGCAAAGAGTCATAGCTAGCTAGTTCCAAGTGAAGTGACATTTAGGTCTAGCTATATATGTGTAAGTTTGTTCTGCCTGGCTGTAGTCAACTGAGACAATTTTACTGGAAAAGGCTTGCAAACTTGACAGGGAAATATTATTCCAACCACACATGATCTGGCTAGCTAGCTGCCTCACTGACAACTTATTCACAGGTATTATAAATAAATATAGCTAATTTCCTACCAAAATCAAGTGGTCCCAAAATGCTTACATTGCTTGTTGGCATGACCTTAGTAGCTTTATGACACACAGAAATAGAATGAGTAGACAGGGTTCGTCATTCAAGTCAATGATGGCATAATGGGTGGACTGGCAACCATTTTGAGTGTAACCTTAGCAGGAAGTAAAAGCAGGAAGTTTACCCTTCAGTCTGTGCTGTGATTTGTTGAGCCACCGCAACTGACATTACAAAAAATTACGTAGCATGTTAGGAGAATTAGGTTAGCTAAAATGCCAAAAAAGTATACTTTTGACGTTCATTTGACATAAGCTGGATCCCTTCTAGCCATGACCCAGCTAGAGTGGTGGTGAGGAGGAGGAGCTCCGCAGACCCTTTTGTGTCCTGAAGTAATTTTGCCATTCATTGTAGTCATTGCGCCCTGTAGAGTTGCTATTTTCTCGTGTCAATTAACTTGTGACATTCCTGGATTACTCATTATAATAATAGTCCGATTTAATCAACAAATTCGATAATCAGTTTAAAAAAGGTTAAGGGTACAAGACTGTGTACATAGCTGGCTGTTTTGGCAAAAATCACTACATATCCCATCGAGCAAAGCGGGGAGAGGCTGCCTGTTGTCACAGTTCCAAGACCAGTCAGAAACAAACCCTATGCCAATGACGCCGCTGGATCTCAAAACTGAACTTGGATCCGCGTTAAGTAGCAATGATATCCTTCGCCACCGTCGTCTTAGGACATTCACGTCATTTAGCAGACAATCTTATCTAGAGCGACTTACAGTTAGAGTGCATACATTTTCATACTGGCCCCCCGTGGGAATCGAACCCACAACCCTGGCGTTGCAAGCGCCATGCTCTACCAACTGAGCTACACAGGACTATACTCGAACCAGTCATGACTATTCAATAAAACAAATACTTTTGAAGTTTCTTACCAGCAAATGTCTTAGTTACATGATTGCATAACTAGCAAAGGCGTTTTAAAATCGAGGGTGTAGTGTTTATTCAGTTTGGCAATGAGGACAGAAACTAGCATAGTTCAAATGGGAAAACGAGTTTAGGCTTAGTGCGCATGTACGCCCATGCGCACTAGGCTAATTCAGGAGACCTGTAGAGATTGTAGTTTTTATGCACTGATATCATGAGCTGGCAGAATAAAGTTTGATTTAAACAATTCAGAGACTGAAACAAATAAATCAGATGACTTATTTAAGGAGAGCGAATGGGTATACAATCTCGAAGTCAGCTGTAACTGTCAATAGTAAAAAAAAAAAAAATTTAAAAAGAAGCTTAAAACGATGTTTGAGTGAACCCTGAATACAGTAAATGAATGGTGAAGTTGCTTCCAGACACGGTAGACTCCTCCTCCTCACCGCTCTATGGACAGGCTTCAAATTGACCTCAGGCCCTGGGTCATGACTCATACCTCGACATTGAACCCAGTTAAGTGGCAGCTGATTCATCATGACATACAGTGGGGGAAAAAAGTATTTAGTCAGCCACCAATTGTGCAAGTTCTCCCACTTAAAAAGATGAGAGAGGCCTGTGATTTTCATCATAGGTACACGTCAACGATGACAGACAAAATGAGGAAAGAAAATCCAGAAAATCACATTGTAGGATTTTTAATGAATTTATTTGCAAATTATGGTGGAAAATAAGTATTTGGTCAATAACAAAAGTTTCTCAATACTTTGTTATATACCCTTTGTTGGCAATGACACAGGTCAAATGTTTTCTGTAAGTCTTCACAAGGTTTTCACACACTGTTGCTGGTATTTTGGCCCATTCCTCCATGCAGATCTCCTCTAGAGCAGTGATGTTTTGGGGCTGTCGCTGGGCAACACGGACTTTCAACTCCCTCCAAAGATTTTCTATGGGGTTGAGATCTGGAGACTGGCTAGGCCACTCCAGGACCTTGAAATGCTTCTTACGAAGCCACTCCTTCGTTGCCCGGGCGGTGTGTTTGGGATCATTGTCATTGTCATGCTGAAAGCCACGTTTCATCTTCAATGCCCTTGCTGATGGAAGGAGGTTTTCACTCAAAATCTCACGATACATGGCCCCATTCATTCTTTCCTTTACACGGATCAGTCGTCCTGGTCCCTTTGCAGAAAAACAGCCCCAAAGCATGATGTTTCCACCCCCATGCTTCACAGTAGGTATGGTGTTCTTTGGATGCAACTCAGCATTCTTTGTCCTCCAAACACGACGAGTTTAGTTTTTACCAAAAAGTTCTATTTTGGTTTCATCTGACCATATGACATTCTCCCAATCCTCTTCTGGATCATCCAAATGCACTCTAGCAAACTTCAGACGGGCCTGGACATGTACTGGCTTAAGCAGGGGGACACGTCTGGCACTGCAGGATTTGAGTCCCTGGCGGCGTAGTGTGTTACTGATGGTAGGCTTTGTTACTTTGGTCCCAGCTCTCTGCAGGTCATTCACTAGGTCCCCCCGTGTGGTTCTGGGATTTTTGCTCACCGTTCTTGTGATCATTTTGACCCCACGGGGTGAGATCTTGCGTGGAGCCCCAGATCGAGGGAGATTATCAGTGGCCTTGTATGTCTTCCATTTCCTAATAATTGCTCCCACAGTTGATTTCTTCAAACCAAGCTGCTTACCTATTGCAGATTCAGTCTTCCCAGCCTGGTGCAGGTCTACAATTTTGTTTCTGGTGTCCTTTGACAGCTCTTTGGTCTTGGCCATAGTGGAGATTGGAGTGTGACTGTTTGAGGTTGTGGACAGGTGTCTTTTATACTGATAACAAGTTCAAACAGGTGCCATTAATACAGGTAACGAGTGGAGGACAGAGGAGCCTCTTAAAGAAGAAGTTACAGGTCTGTGAGAGCCAGAAATCTTGCTTGTTTGTAGGTGACCAAATACTTATTTTCCACCATAATTTGCAAATAAGTTCATTAAAAATCCTACAATGTGATTTTCTGGATTTTGTTTTCTCAATTTCTGTCATAGTTGACGTGTACCTATGATGAAAATTACAGGCCTCTCTCATCTTTTTAAGTGGGAGAACTTGCACAATTGGTGGCTGACTAAATACTTTTTTCCCCCACTGTAATACAACCATAATGGATAGTGTCTTATTTAAAGAGAACGCACATGTTCCGATTGAATGTAATGATGACATATTTGGTCTCACATCTACACTCTAATCTTTTTCACCTCTCAAATGTCTCATACCTCTCCACCTCCTATTCCCCTGCCCTCTCTCTCTGTCTAGAGGCCCTGCGTGTGGTGATTGAGGCGGCCAAGTCAGGGGTGTCTGTGCTCAGTCTGTGTGACAAGGGAGATGCCCACATCATGGCAGAGACTGGCAAGGTCTTCAGGAAGGAGAAAGACTTGAAAAAAGGTAAGGGGCCAGGGTGGGGTGGAAGGGGGGGAAAGGCTATCCTCCATGTGCTCAGTTGTCAGTACATGTCCCACTTCTCATTAATGTGTAGGCTCGTTGCAGTGATGTATGACGGCGTGTTCATAGACGTCCAACAATCCGCTGTTAATGCCACGTATGGTGTTTGAGAGCTCACGCTTTGTTCTCGCAGAGCAATCATTGTACAATTTCTCCATCCAGGTCATTACGTTGTTTGTACATAGCATCTTGTAGACTGGTTCTAGATATTCCATCAGGGCAGTGAAGCTGACATTCTCTACCATTGACAATGGCTGCATATCAATTGCAATCATTTCTGTAATCAGTGCTGTGATTTTCTCACTCCGTCCGTTATCGCACAGCTGCCAGCAACGGGTTGGGTCACGGTGTCTCCCTTTCAGATGATGGCTAAGCATTGCACCTGTACTGCCACTGTAGCTCAATTCCACCTTACTACGTTTGCATTTATTTCACCGCCTTCTCATTTAACTTCTCAAAGTATTGCCATACAGGACTTTGCTGCTGTCGCTTCCCTGTCTCGCTCTGCTATTTTGATAACTATTAACGACGATGACTTGGAGCGCTTTATATCCGTGGCAAATCATTTGAAAGATGCATATCTCCTCCTACTAACGTTACAGCATTGTTGCATTAGGTATTTGTTTAATTTCTATTTTCCCCTTAATGATAATGATTGGGACCTGTTAGCAGTCGTTTTTTTATAACTGCACTGTGATTTTAATTTTGTAAAAAAAATAAGAAAATTGGTTAGGGATTTTTTTTCTTCTAAACTTTTGCTATCCCAATGTCGTTTAAACGTTCACACCCCTACTATGTAGTTATAAGAGACAGATAAGACTGTTTGTCCTGTCTCCCATAACTGTTTACTGTCATACTGTCTCCAGATCAGAAACACATGCCACACATTCACAATGGGCCTGAACATGGGATTACTTATTGAATATGCCAGTGAGATGACAGAACTATGAGGAGTGATATGGGTTAAAAATAGGGGCGTTATTTGACATCAGTCTCTCATAAACACTGCAGATGATTTTGAATTGAAGATTTGGTGGTTCTCTCTTCCCTTTTACAGGAATTGCCTTCCCCACCAGCGTCTCAGTCAATAACTGTGTTTGCCACTTCTCTCCCCTGAAGAGTGACCCTGACTACACACTTAAAGATGGGGACCTGGTCAAAATGTATGAACCTCAATCTACAGTAATGTTACCCCTTCACTCTATGTGTCTTCAGTCTCCCAAGTATGTGTTGTCTTTCCCCTCTCTCGTCTGTCATCTTGTTTTCTGTGTTCTCATGCGTCTGATGGAGTCTCCTTGGCTGTTGACTTGTCGTCTTTGTTAGGTCTCGTCTCCCTGTATGTCTATGTGTGCCTGTATGTCTATATGGCAAACGATAAGTAAGGATTGGATAACGAGCCTTGTTCATCTGGTATTGGTGTCTAATTGTCACTATTGCCATTGCGTAGTTGAACAAGCATTTTCATCTTAGTTGTTGGACTGCCACTTTGGTTTTCATCTCTCTGTTGACCCTCCCTTGCCTGTTTTCTGTCTTCTGTATATTTAAGGATGTCACTGACTGGAACATTGTGAGTGTTAAAGAGTCAACTATACTGAACAAAAATCGTATGCAACATGTAAAGTGTTGGTCCCATGTTTCATGAGCTGAAATAAAATATCCCAGAACTTTTCCATACACACAAAAAGCTTAATTCGCTCAAATTTTGTGCACAAATTTGTTTACATCCCTGTTAGTGAGCATTTATCTTTGCCAAGAGAATCCATCCACCTGACAGGTGTGGCATATCAAGAAGCTGATTAAACAGCATGATCATTACACAGGTGCACATTGTGCTGGGGACAATAAAAGGCCACTCTAAAATCGAATCAAATCGAATTGTATTTGTCACATGCGCCGAATACAACAGGTGTAGACCTTACAGTGGAATGCTTACTTACAAGCCCTTAACCAACAATGCAGTTTTAAGAAAGAATACCCTAAAAAAATAAGAAATAAAAGTAGCAAATAATGAAAGGGCAGCAGTAAAATAACAATAGTAAAATAACTCTACCTACATGTACATATTACCTCAACGGGGGTACCGGCACAGAGTCAATGTTCGGGGGCACCAGTTAGTCGAGGTAATATGTACATGTAGGTAGAGTTATTAAAGTGACTATGCATAGATAATAAACAGAGTAGCAGCAGCGTGAAAGAGGGGAGAGGGGGCCAATATAAATAGTCTGGGTAGCCATTTGATTAGATGTTCAGGAGTCTTATGGCTTTGGGGTAGAAGCTGTTTAGAAGCCTCTTGGACCTAGACTTGGCGCTCCGGTACCGCTTTCCGTGCGGTAGCAAAGAGAACAGTCTATGACTAGGGTGGCTGGAGTCTTTGACAATTTTTAGGGCCTTCCTCTGACACCGCCTGGTATAGAGGTCCTGGATGGCAGGAAGCTTGGCCCCAGTGATGTACAGGGCCGTACGCACTACCCTCTGTAGTGCCTTGCGGTGGGAGGCCGAGCAGTTGCCATACCAGGCAGTGATGCAACCAGTCAGGATGCTCTCGATGGTGCAGCTGTAGAACCTTGGCACTATGGTGTTGAACGCTGAGCTGTAGTCAATGAATAGCATTCTCACATAGGTGTTTATTTTGTCCAGGTGTGAAAGGGCAGTGTGGAGCACGATAGAGATAGCATCATCTGTGGATCTGTTGGGGTGGTATGCAAATTGGAGTGGGTCTAGGGTTTCTGGGATAATGGTGTTGATGTGAGCCATGACCAGCCTTTCAAAGCACTTCATGGCTACAGACGTGAGTGCTACGGGTCGGTAGTCATTTAGGCAGGTTACCTTAGTATTCTTGGGCACAGGGACTATGGTGGTCTGCTTGAAACATGTTGGTATTACAGACTCAGACAGGGAGAGGTTGAAAATGTCAGTGAAGACACTTGCCAGTTGGTCAGCGCATGCTCGGAGTACACGTCCTGGTAATCCGTCTGAATGTTGACCTGTTTAAAGGTCTTACTCACATCGGCTACGGAGAGCATGATCACACAGTCATCCAGAACAGCTGATGCTCTCATCCATGTTTCAGTGTTCCTTGCCTCGAAGCGAGCGTAGAAGTAATTTAGCTCGTCTGGTAGGCTTGTGTCACTGGGCAGCTCGTGGCTGTGCTGCCCTTTGTAGTCTGTAATAGTTTGCAAGCTCTGCCACATCCGAACAGCATCGGCGCCGGTGTAGTACAATCGATTTTAGTCCTTTATTGGCGCTTTGCTTGTTTGATGGTTCGTCGGAGGGCATAGCGGGATTTCTTATAAGCTTCCGGGTTAAAGTCCTGCTCCTTGAAAGCGTCAGCTCTACCCTTTAGCTCAGTGCAGATGTTGCCTGTAATCCATGGCTTCTGGTTGGGGTATGTACGTACGGTCACTGTGGGGACGACGTCATCGATGCACTTACAGTGAGGGAAAAAAGTATTTGATCCCCTGCTGATTTTGTATGTTTGCCCACTGACAAAGACATGATCAGTCTATAATTTTAATGGTAGGTTTCTTTGAACAGTGAGGGACAGAATAACAACAACAAAATCCAGAAAAGCGCATGTAAAAAATGTTATAAATTCATTTGCATTTTAATGAGGGAAATAAGTATTTGACCCCTCTGCAAAACATGACTTAGTACTTGGTGGCAAAACCCTTGTTGGCAATCACAGAGGTCAGACGTTTCTTGTAGTTGGCCACCAGGTTTGCACACATCTCAGGTGGGATTTTGTTCCACTCCTATTTGCAGATCTTCTCCAAGTCATTAAGGTTTCGAGGCTGACGTTTGGCAACTCGAACCTTCAGCTCCCTCCACAGATTTTCTATGGGATTAAGGTCTGGAGACTGGCTAGGCCACTCCAGGACCTTAATGTGCTTCTTCTTGAGCCACTCCTTTGTTGCCTTGGCCGTGTGTTTTGGGTCATTGTCATGCTGGAATAACCATCCACGACCCATTTTCAATGCCCTGGCTGAGGGAAGGAGGTTCTCACCCAAGATTTGACGGTACATGGCCCCGTCCATCGTCCCTTTGATGCGGTGAAGTTGTCCTGTCCCCTTAGCAGAAAAACACCCCCAAAGCATAATGTTTCCACCTCCATGTTTGATGGTGGGGATGGTGTTCTTGGGGTCATAGGCAGCATTCCTCCTCCTCCAAACACGGCGAGTTGAGTTGATGCCAAAGACCTCCATTTTGGTCTCATCTGACCACAACACTTTCACCCAGTTCTCCTCCGAATCATTCAGATGTTCATTGGCAAACTTCAGACGGCCCTGTATATGTGCTTTCTTGAGCAGGGGGACCTTGCAGGCACTGCAGGATTTCAGTCCTTCACGGCGTAGTGTGTTACCAATTGTTTTCTTGGTGACTATGGTCCCAGCTGCCTTGAGATCATTGACAAGATCCTCCCGTGTAGTTCTGGGCTGATTCCTCACCGTTCTCATGATCATTGCAACTCCCCGAGGTGAGATCTTGCATGGAGCCACAGGCCGAGGGAGATTGACAGTTATTTTGTGTTTCTTCCATTTGCGAATAATCGCACCAACTGTTGGCACCTTCTCACCAAGCTGCTTGGCGATGGTCTTGTAGCCCATTCCAGTAGGTCTACAATCTTGTCCCTGACATCCTTGGAGAGCTCTTTGGTCTTGGCCATGGTGGAGAGTTTGGAATCTGATTGATTGATTGCTTCTGTGGACAGGTGTCTTTTATACAGGTAACAAGCTGAGATTAGGAGCACTCCCTTTAAGAGTGTGCTCCTAATCTCAGCTCGTTACCTGTATAAAAGACACCTGGGAGCCAGAAATCTTTCTGATTGAGAGGGTGTCAAATACTTATTTCCCTCATTAAAATGCAAATCAATTTATAACATTTTTGACATGCGTTTTCCTGGATGTCTTTGTTGTTATTCTGTCTCTCACTGTTCAAATAAACCTACCATTAAAATTATAGACTGATCATTTCTTTGTCATTGGGCAAACGTACAAAATCAGCAGGGGATCAAATACTTTTTTCCCTCACTGTATTGATGAAGCCAGTGACTGATGTGGTGTACTCCTCAAAGCCATCAGAAGAATCCCAGAACATATTCTAGTCTGTGCTAGCAAAACAGTCCTGTAGCTTAGCATCTGCTTCATCTGACCACTTTTGTATTGACCGAGTCACTGGTGCTTCCTGCTTTAGTTTTTGCTTGTAAACAGGAATCGGGAGGATAGAATTATGGTCAGATTTGCCAAATGGAGGGCGAGGGAGAGCTTTGTACGCGTCTCTGTGTGTGGAGTAAAGGTGGTCTAGAGTATTTTTTATTTTTTTCTCTGGTTGCACATTTAACACCCCATCTCCTTCCGCGATATATCTGTCTCTTTCTCCTGCGATTGACGGGGATGAGGGCCCTTTCGGGTGTCTGGAGCAAATCCCTCTCGTCCGAATCATTAAAGAAAGATTATTTGTCCAGTTCAAGGTAAGTAATCGCTGTTCTGATGTCCAGAAGCTCTTTTCGGTCATAATAATAATAATAATAATTGGTCATTTAGCAGACGCTCTTATCCAGAGCGACTTACAGGAGCAATTAGGGTTAAGTGCCTTGCTGAAGGGCACATCGACAGATTTTTCACCTAGTCGGCTCGGGGATTAGAACCAGCAACCTTTCGGTTACTGGCACAACGCTCTTAACCACTAGGCTACCTGCCGCCATAAGAGACGGTAGCAGGAACATTATGTACAAAATAAGTTACAAACAATGTGTTGGTTAAGAGTCCATAAAACGGCAGCCATCCCCTCAAAATGTGCAGTTTTGTCACACAACTTCACAGATGTCTCAAGTTTTGAGGGAATGCTGACTGCAGGAATGTCCACCAGAGCTGTTGCCAGAGAATGTAATGTTAATTTCTCTACCATTCATCCGACGCAATCACCTAATGTTTCAGCATAATAATGCACAGCCCCATGTCTCAAGGATCTATACACAATTCCTGGAAGCTGAAAATGTCCCAGTTCTTCCATGGGCTGCCTACTCACCATACATTTACATTTACATTTTAGTCATTTAGCAGACGCTCTTATCCAGAGCGACTTATAGTTAGTGAATACATATTTTTTTTATACTGGCCCCCCGTGGGATCGAACCCACAACCCTGGCGTTGCAAACGCCATGCTCTATCAACTGAGCTACATCCCTGCCGGCCATTCCCTCCCCTACCCTGGACGACGCTGGGCCAATTGTGCGCCGCCCATGAGTCTCCCGGTCGAGGCCGGCTGCGACAGAGCCTGGATTCAAACCAGGATCTCTAGTGGCACAGTTAGCACTGCGATGCAATGCCTTAGACCACTGCGCCACTCAGGAGATAATGTCTCCTGACATGTCACCTATTGAGCACGTTTGGGATGCTCTGGATTGATGTGTACGACAGCGTGTTCCAGTTCCTGCCAATATTCAGCAACTTCGCACAGCCATTGAAGAGGAGTGGGACAACATTCTACAGGCCACAATCAGCAGCCTGATCAACTCTATGCGAAGTAGATGTGTCGCGCTGCATGTGGCAAATGGTGTTCACACCAGATACTGACTGGTTTTCTGATCCACGCCCCTACCTTTTAAAAAAAAGAAATCTGTGACCAACAAATGTATATCTGTATTTCCTGTCATGTGAAATCCATAGATTAGGGCCTAATTTATTTATTTCAATTGACTGATTTCGTTATATGAACTGTAACTCAGTCAAATCTTTGAAATTGTTGCGTTTATGTTTTTGTCCAGTGTAGATGGTTATGCCAACTTGTGCTGTATTACTGTAGGGCTGTGCCATTCTCAGAATCTGTTGAAAAGTCATATTTTTCATTACTATAACAAAAGCGTGGGTATGTCCTTCCACCATGACAATGAAATTGCTAGTGGTGCTGTCTTTGGAATACATTATGAGCCCCCCTGCAGTATAGTTGTAGGTGAACAAGCCAATAACAAACTTACCTTCGGAGCATATCCTCACTTGACACTTACCGTAATATAATCAAACAAATTAGATTGTTTAATTTGTGTCTGACCTTGTTTTTTTTGTCAGTAAACTTTTTCCCATTTGATCTTTGGAAGCACAACATGACTGCCATTTTGCCCTTGCCTAAATGTATTTAATCATCTCCTCTATATGTCCTTTTACACAATGACATAGATATCAGCAACTGGTTTTGTATTTGTATTTTATTAGGGATCCCCATTAGCTGCTGCCAAGGCAGCAGCTACTCTTCCTGGGGTCCAAATACATCAAGACACTTACATTACACATAAAACATAAGATAAAACAGTACATCATATAACATCGCTACACCACTACATGGTTGGCATAACGATTTCTGAATGTCTCATGAACTTCTATTTCCTTCATGACTTATACATTTCCATCTCTCCTTTTCTCTTATCCTCTCCATCTCTGCCCCCTTTATTTCTGCAGTGATCTTGGAGTCCATGTTGACGGCTTCATCTCGAATGTGGCTCATAGCTTTGTTGTGGGAGCTACCAAGGTATGTACCATTATGACCTAATGACTTGGAATTCTTAAGCCCTCATTGCAATAGGCTTAAAGAGATATTCTGGAGGATTGAAAATGACCTCATTATTTTTTAAACCTGCCGTTTTGGACTAGACATGTAAATGTATGGCTCATACATACATAATAAACGATCTACGGTTCTCTCCCAGCGGAAAATGGCACAGAATCCTTACATTCTAACCTGCCATAATTTAGTGCATGAGATTTGCTTGCTCATTCCTGTCATGTAGTGAACGTGCGCTCTGAAGCAAGTGGGATGAGTGGCTGCATGCGCTTACCATTAGTGATTTTGATAACAGCGAAAATACATTGAATTAATCGAATGCATGATAACTGCCATGCATCAGAAGTTTGAAAGCATCCTGAATTAGAAGTGAGATCTATTAGACCTAGGTAGTAGTTTAATTTCTCTTTCAAAGCATTTCTCTGCAAACCAGAGAATGTTGTGTGCTAAATATGCCAGTGTAGCCACACAAATACATTAGAAGATAATTGTTCACCCGATCAGAAACACTGTGCTGACAACCTTTAGTTTCTAAATGGTGTCGCTGGTGAATTTTGGAATATATTGCAAAATAGGCTATAAGGTTTTAACCAGGTGCGCGTCCATCCATATGTCCTGTTCGCCAATCACGACACAACGCACATGTTGATGCGCTCGAGAAGTGCATGCTGAAGTAAACGTTCACCCACTTTTTATACAATAAATTATTGGCCTACCTTTCTGTTGTCAACCATCCATCCAATTCAAATAATTCCATGTGTCCACCTTTTGTCCTTATAAATGTTCACAAAGGTATTATTCAATGATATGGGGTAATAATCCAACACAGCAGTTGATTGCCAGCGATCATCATTCATCACATAGGCAAATGCTATTTATAATAAATACACAACTTTTAACATTTACATTTTAGTCATTTAGCAGACGCTCATATCCAGAGCGACTTACAGTTAGTGAGTGCAGACATTATTTTTTAAATTTTCATACTGTCCCCCCGTGGGAAGCGAACCCACAACCCTGGCGTTGCAAACGCCATGCTCTACCAACTGAGCTACATCCCTGCCGGCCATTCCCTCCCCTACCCTGGACGACGCTGGGCCAATTGTGCGCCGCCCCATGGGTCTCCCGGTCGCGGCCGGCTACGACAGAGCCTGGATTCGAACCAGGATCTCTAGTGGCACAGCTAGCACTGTGATGCCGTGCCTTAGACCACTGCGCCACTCGGGAGGTAAGGAGTTGATGCAAACATATAACTGCTGGTTTTTTTTTTTTTTTTGAGTCATTTTAGCAGACGCTCTTATCCAGAGCGACTTATAGGTATTGAGTGCATACATTTTTCATACTGGCCCCCCGTGGGAAACGAACCCACAACCCTGGCGTTGCAAGCGCCATGCTCTACCAACTGAGCTACAGGAGGGCTTAACTTTCCATTGTATAAAATTACATTATCACATTACTTTGAGACCTTGCATGCAACTACAGGAAGTCGGGAACTGACCTGCAACAACCAAACGTGATGGACAATGTTGATAGGCAGGTGAAATTATGTCCGATGAGGTTGCAAGGTTAAAGTGGGAGGCGGGATCAGGATAGGCCCAGTATTGTCCAATGATGTTGCGGGTAGGGCCCAGGACGATACCCGTATCTCGATACTCATTAGTATCGTGGCAAGGAAACAAAACACAAAGCAGATTGAACTTCTTTTGGAAAACAGCCCTAATGTTGGAAACAAACATTAAGTTGTCATCCAGAGTCACATTTATTTATTTTCCAAGCTATAGCACACAATATTTTACATACAGCAGGTTTTTAAAGGACCAAATAGTTTGGTCTGCTTCGTGTTTTAATTTTTGCCATGGAAAAAAATATCACAATACTGGTATCATCACAGCCCCAGTTTTGGGGTGAGTCCAACATGCACACCACATGAACACCACAGAGTTATTTTTTTACTCTCTTTGGGCACACGTTACAGAACAATGACATGAGGACATTGTGCACAATTGTTGGGAGTTTCCATTTTGGCTTGTGAGCGCTACTTTCAAAACTACTGGCTGAAATTAAACAAAACTTCCAGAAAATCTCTTTAAAACACTCACATTAACTCTCCTTCAGGGCTCTGGCATATGTGCCTGAATATTTTTGCTGTGTGACCACCAGTGTGTAAAAATGAAGGATTTTAGCTTTAATATCTCAAATATTTTCAATTTTGCTCATACATTTATTTGTGTGCATCTACATTTTTCAACTTAGGCGCAAATGTGCTCCTTGTAAGAAAAGGTCAGCGTAGAGCCCTGATCTTACCTCTGCCTTGTACATGTAGGAGGCTCCAGTGACGGGGAAGAAAGCTGATGTGATAAAGGCAGCTCACCTGTGTGCGGAGGCAGCCCTACGCCTTGTCAAGCCTGGCAACCAGAACTCAAAGGTGACAGAGGCTTGGAACAAGATCGCTCAGTCATTCAAATGCACAGCCATCGAGGGTGAGTGCAGAAAGTGAGTTTTGCCCTTAGAGTTGACTCTGATTCATGGGTCTAAGATAGTGAATCAACAGTTTTAGCGGACCCTTTTCATATGGACGGGTTGGTTGTTTAGCAACAAAACCGACGCGTGCGCAACTATGGGGCAAAACAGACTGGGTTGGCTTAGATTGTTGACAACATGTAAACTATAGTTAGTCTCCAAATGTTTATTGAAAACATAAATGCATTTGCGCAATGAGCACTTGTCTCTCAACTACATTGTTACAGTTGTTGGTTAGCAAGCTGGTGAATTTTAGCCATATTAGCATTGACATGAAATCAGTCAAAACACCTCAAAACAAGACATGGTATCAAGAACAAGATAAAACTAGCTGAAACGAGCCACCTACAGTGGCTTGCGAAAGTATTCACCCCCCTTGGCATTTTTCCTATTTTGTTGTCTTACAACCTGGAATTAAAATGGATTTTTGGGGGGTTTGTATCATTTGATTTACACAACATGCCTACCACTTTGAAGATGCAAAATAATTTTTTTTGTGAAACAAATAAGACAAAAAACTGAACTTGAGCGTGCATAACTATTCACCCCCCAATACTCCCGAGTGGCGCAGCGGTTAAAGGCACTGCATCTCAGTGCTTGAGGCGTCACTACAGACCCCCTGGTTCGATTCCAGGCTGTATCACAATCCAGCCGTGATTGGGAGTCCCATAGGGCGGCGCACAATTGGCCCAGCGTCGTCCGGGTTTGGCCAGTGTAGGCCGTCATTGTAAATAAGAATTTGTTCTTAACTGACTTGCCTAGTTAAATAAAGGTTAAATAAATAAAATAAAATACTTTGTACAGCTGCAAGTCTCTTGGGGTATGTCTCTATAAGCTTGGCACATCTAGCCACTGGGAATTTTGCCCATTCTTCAAGGCAAAACTGCTCCAGCTCCTTCAAGTTGGATGGGTTCCGCTGGTGTACAGCAATCTTTAGTCATACCACAGATTCTCAATTGGATTGAGGTCTGGGCTTTGACTAGGCCATTCCAATACATTTAAATGTTAAACCACTTGAGTGTTGCTTTAGCAGTATGCTTAGGGTCATTGTCCTGCTGTAAGGTGAACCTCCGTCCCAGTCTCAAATCTCTGGAAGTCTGAAACGGGTTTCCCTCAAGAATTTCCCTGTATTTAGCGCCATCCATCATTCCTTCAATTCTGACCAGTTTTCCAGGCCCTGCCGATGGAAAAACATCCCCACAGCATGATGCTGCCACCACCATGCTTCACTGTGGGGATGGTGTTCTCGGGTGATGAGAGGTGTTGGGTTTGCGCCAGACGTAGCATTTTCCTTGATGGCCAAAAAGCTCAATTTTAGTCTCATCTGACCTTCTTCCATATGTTTGGGGAGTCTCCCACATGCCTTTTGGCGAACACCAAACGTGTTTGCTTATTTGATTCTTTAAGCAATGGCTTTTTTCTGGCCACTCTTCCATAAAGCCCAGCTCTGTGGAGTGTACAGCTTAAAGTGGTCCTATGGACAGATACTCCAATCTCAGCTGTGGAGCTTTACAGCTCCTTCAGGGTTATCTTTGGTCTCTTTGTTGGCTCTCTGATTAATGCCCTCCTTGCCTGGTCCATGAGTTTTGGTGGGCGGCCCTCTCTTGGCAGGTTTGTTGTGGTGCCATATTCTTTCCATTTTTTAAATAATGGATTTAATGGGATGTTCAAAGTTTCTTTATTTTAATTTTTATTACCCAACTCTGATCTGTACTTCTCCACAACTTTGTCCCTAACCTGTTTGGAGAGCTCCTTGGTCTTCATGGTGCTGTTTGCTAGGTGGTGTCCCTTGCTTAGTGGTGTTGCAGACTCTGGGGCCTTTCAGAATAGGTGTCTATATATACTGAGATCATGTGACAGATCATGTGACACTTAGATTGCACACAGGTGGACTTTATTTAAGTAATTATGTGACTTCTGAAGGTAATTGGTTGCACCAGATCTTATTTAGGGGCTTCATAGCAACGGGGGTGAATACATATGCATGCACCACTTTTCCGTTATTTATTTTTTAGAATTTTTTGAAACAAGTGATTGTTTTCATTTCACTTCACCAATTTGGACTATTTTGTGTATATCCATTATATGAAATCTGTTGCAATGGTTTTGTATCTTTCTGTTTAAGGTATGTTATCTCATCAGCTGAAGCAACACGTCATCGATGGAGAGAAGACCATCATTCAGAACCCCACAGACCAGCAAAGGTACATTAACGTCCAAGCACTAGAACACATGTAGAAAATAGTGCTTTGATGAAGTACAATACCACGAGGGCAGACAGCATGTTGTTTATATTTTTGTTCAGTATAAAAGTAGGTCTGGTTCACATCTAACAGCCGATATAAGAAGAGACGAGTGGAGACAAAACTAGCTAGTGAATTTTGTGTTGTGAAACTGAAGACGGAATGGCCGGGCATTCAAAAAGACAATAAGGGCAGTTGAGTCAGTTTCCGTATTAACATGGACTCTTTACACCGTGATGAAACATTGTTGCTCCTTGTTTCAGCAAGGTACAGTATTGAAGCAATCATGAAATACATGCACCCAATGGAATACCAAAAACAGGGCACACTCTGTGACTTGACAGAGAAATGTCAGCAAGTTAGGCTAGCTAACTCCAGCTAGCTAGCTATCCCCTCTGCTAGCTGTCAGTCAGCTTGGCTAAACAGTAAACACAGTTTCTCATTTGAGTCCAAGGCAACGCCTAGGAGCACATGCAGTCATGAGCAGAGAAGAGGAGAATATATATATATATATATATATAAATAATAATAATAATAATAATAATAATAATAATAATAATAATATTTTTTATATTAGAACAGTGACCATGGTCATTTGGCTGATCCAAAATTCCATGACCGTCACAGCCCTAGTCACTAAGACTGAATGATAAATTAAAGATGTGAGTTGCTCTGATTGGCTACTGTTGATGCCCATCTGCAGGAAGGACCACGAGAAGGTAGAGTTTGAGGTGCACGAGGTCTACGCTGTTGATGTGCTGATCAGCACTGGTGAAGGGAAGGTGAGAGAGAGAGACGGGGGTAAATCCCAATGCCCCCATGCGGTAACATGGATGGAAAAGGGCAATATTACTCTGAGTCTGAACTATCCTAAGAAGCCCCATACTATTCTTTTTTTTCCTTTTAATTTCTTATCTGGCTAAATTCGACTGTCCAATACTGATGTTTCTATGCTCCTGTCCCCTGCCCAGGCCAGGGATGGAGGCCAGAGGACCACCATTTACAAGAGGGACCCCAGTAAGCAGTACGGGCTGAAGATGAAGACCTCCCGCATGTTCTTCAGCGAGGTGGAGCGACGCTTCGACGCCATGCCCTTCACACTCAGGTAGGATACCAAATGGAAGCTGTCCTCACATTAGAAGTGTCAGAGAGACTTCATATAACCAACTGCATATCAACACGATAATCTTATCATTAAAGACGTGGACTTTTCTTTTCATCAACCATCTCTCTGATGCTGTGAGTCAGGTACTTTGAATGTAAATTGGAGACCTCCTCAGCTAACAGGTGTGTCTTGTTCCTCTCCTCTCTTCAGGGCGTTTGAGGATGAGGCCAAAGCCCGCCTGGGCGTGGTGGAGTGTGCCAAACACGAGCTGCTACAGCCTTTCAGTGTGCTCAATGAGAAGGAGGGTGAGTCTCTCTGCATCTGTCTTTTCCTATCCTCTGTGCGCTGTTTCTTTCTCTTTTTCTAACTACCTGTCTCATTATCTCTCCCTTTGCTTCTCAGGAGAGTTTGTTGCCCAGTTTAAGTTCACAGTGCTGCTGATGGCCAACGGCCCCCATAAAATCACCAGCGGACCCTTTGAGACAGAACTCTACAAGTCAGAGCACGAGGTGCAGGACGCAGAGCTGAGGGTAAGTAGGGCTCCCAGCCCACGGCCCCAGGCAACCTGAAAGGCTCTTCACTGCTCATATTCCATGAATAACTATATTAATGAACAGGGGCTTGCAGCTCGGAGCCTAAACTTTAAGTAACTGAATAAGGGTATGAGATGGCATCTGAGGTTTTGACCAGTCTATTTCCACACTTAGCAGCTCTGTTGTGGCTCTCTTCCTTGGAAGAAATATCTTGATTGACAGCAAACAATCCCTCTTTCTCCCCCAGACTCTACTACAGAGCTCAGCCAGTCGCAAAACACAAAAGAAGAAGAAAAAGAAGGTATTTGATATGACAATGGTGAAAAACAAATTAAGTCAATATATTCTGTTCGCTCTCCATTCTTAATCGGTGCCTTCCTTCCTCCCTCCTAGGCCTCCAAGACTGTGGAAACCGCTACTGGACAGCCAACCAAGGAGAGCAACAAGGCGCCAGAGTAGATGCCTACCCGTCTTCAGACACACTGACACATACATACATACACACACCAAATAACAGAAACTTAGAAATGGAATCTAAATCTTCCCCAACTGTTAGCTCTTTTTGACCCTCATGCCCTTTTCTAGTATGTGGCCCATTGACTACATCTGATAGATTTGGAGTTGAGCCTGTTGGAATGCTCTCAAATCTGTTGAAAATACAATTTTCAGTTGAATCTGTAGACTGAATAAGGGTCACAACATTACATGCATATGGAGTTTATTTTCCATTGATACTTAACTGGAGTATGAGATTGGGGAAACACATTTTTGGAATATGATGGATCAAAAACCTTTTGTAGCCTTTGGTTTTTACACCTTATCGTTAGGTGATGTACCTGACTTCAGAAATGTTGCAATCTATAGGTGAAGTGTTTAAACTTTTTAAATAAAAAATGTCAAAAGAAATATGTTTTGTTTTGATTAACTTAATTATAACTGGACGATATTTGTTGTAAAGTAATGGTGGGGTGCCAGTCACACTTTTAAAAAAAATTAATAATCCAAACCCTGATGAGCAGACTTGGTACTTCTATTGTACATGAATGTTACATGAGTTAGCAACTCAATCTTTTGGCCTAGAATAATATTTGGTAAAAGTGTTACAATTATTCAAACATGACATAATTGAAAGGTTAGAGCACAGAATTTAGAAGACAGAATTCTCGCACCAACACCTGAAGAGTTCCCGTTGAACCCTGCTACACTTACTGCCACCCCCCTCTTTCCTGGTCAAATCAAATCAAATTGTATTGGTCACATGCGCCGAATACAACAGGTGCAGACATTACAGTGAAATGCTTACTTACAGCCCTTGACCAACAGTGCATTTATTTTTAACAAAAAAAGTAAAAATAAAACAACAACAAAAAAAGTGTTGAGAAAAAAAAGAGCAGAAGTAAAATAAAGTGACAGTAGGGAGGCTATATATACAGGGGGGTACCGTTGCAGAGTCAATGTGCGGGGGCACCGGCTAGTTGAGGTAGTTGAGGTAATATGTACATGTGGGTAGAGTTAAAGTGACTATGCATAAATAATTAACAGAGTAGCAGCAGCGTAAAAAGGATGGGGTGGGGGGGCAGTGCAAATAGTCCGGGTAGCCATGATTAGCTGTTCAGGAGTCTTATGGCTTGGGGGTAGAAGCTGTTGAGAAGTCTTTTGGACCTAGACTTGGCACTCCGGTACCGCTTGCCGTGCGGTAGCAGAGAGAACAGTCTATGACTAGGGTGGCTGGAGTCTTTGACAATTTTGAGGGCCTTCCTCTTACACCGCCTGGTATAGAGGTCCTGGATTGCAGGAAGCTTGGCCCCAGTGATGTACTACCCTCTGTAGTGCCTTGCGGTCGGAGGCCAAGCAGTTGCCATACCAGGCGGTGATGCAACCAGTCAGGATGGTCTCGATGGTGCAGCTGTAGAATTTTTTGAGGATCTGAGGACCCATGCCAAATCTTTTCAGTCTCCTGAGGGGGAATAGGCTTTGTCGTGCCCTCTTCACGACTGTCTTGGTGTGTTTGGACCATGATAGTTCGTTGGTGATGTGGACACCAAGGAACTTGAAGCTCTCAACCTGTTCCACTACAGCCCCGTCGATGAGAATGGGGCGTGCTCAGTCCTCTTTTTTTTCCTGTAGTCCACAATCATCTCCTTTGTCTTGGTCACGTTGAGGGAGAGGTTGTTGTCCTGGCACCACACGGCCAGGTCTCTGACCTCCTCCCTATAGGCTGTCTCATCGTTGTCGGTGATCAGGCCTACCACTGTTGTGTCGTCGGCAAACTTAATGATGGTGTTGGAGTCGTGCCTGGCCATGCAGTCATGGGTGAACAGAGAGTACAGGAGGGGACTGAGCACGCACTCCTGAGGGGCCCCCGTGTTGAGGATCAGTGTGGCAGATGTGTTGTTACCTACCCTTACCACCTGGGGGCGGCCCGTCAGGAAGTCCAGGATCCAGTTGCAGAGGGAGGTGTTTAGTCCCAGGATCCTTATCTTAGTGATGAGCTTAGAGGGCACTATGGTGTTGAATGCTGAGCTGTAGTCAATGAATAGCATTCTCACGTAGGTGTTCCTCTTGTCCAGGTGGGAAAGGGCAGTGTGGAGTGCAATAGAGATTGCATCATCTGTGGATCTGTTGGGGCGGTATGCAAATTGGAGTGGGTCTAGGGTTTCTGGGATAATGCTGTTGATGTGAGCCATGACCAGCCTTTCAAAGCACTTCATGGCTACAGACGTCAGTGCTACGGGTCGGTAGTCATTTAGGCAGGTTATCTTAGAGTCCTTGGGCACGGGGACTATGGTGGTCTGCTTGAAACATGTTGGTATTACAGACTCAGTCAGGGACATGTTGAAAATGTCAGTGAAGACACTTGCCAGTTGGTCAGCACATGCTCGGAGTACACGTCCTGGTAATCCGTCTGGCCCTGCGGCCTTGTGAATGTTGACCTGCTTAAAAGTCTTACTCACATCGGCTACGGAGAGCGTGATCACATAGTCATCCGGAACAGCTGGTGCTCTCATGCATGCATGTAGGGGATTTTTTAGGGAATGGTGTCGTGCTGTTAAGTTTAGAAATCTATTTTTATTTTCAACGACACCTAATTTATATCAACCATATGAAACATTTTAGTGGGTCTTTTAAACAAAGTGTCTTCATTCAGAACCGTTTGAAATCATATTTTATGCAAATAAATTTTTCAGCTAAGTGAGATAGCATGTCATTATATGGCAAAAAGCTAAATTGACAACAGTAGTACATTTTGAGATGTACTTTTTAAAGCATAACCAGTATCCGAGACTTATTTGTACCTAATGAAATAAAAGGACCTTTTAATATGTCTAATATGTTGTTCTCTATTGGAAGGCTCCAACAAAGCTATTGAGTCATGATTTGATCTGCACAGATATTTGAGTCAACATCGCAAATTAATCATGGTCCCCTTTCACATATCTGACAGTGAAAGCATGCAATAGGTAAATTGTTGTTGTAGCAAGAATATAATGATTTTAGTGACAGGAAATTAGTCTCCGATGTCTGTCTGCGTACAGTGCCTTCGGAAAGTATTCAGACCCCTTGACTTTTTCAACATTTTGGTACGTTACAGCCTTATTCTAAAATGGATTAAATATCCTCAGCAATCAAAACACAATACCCCTTAATGACAAAGCAAAAACAGGTTTACATTTTTTCTCTCGCAAATGTATTAACAATACAAAACAGAAACGTATGTAATTTTTCAGAACCTTTGCTATGAGACTCGAAATTGAGCTCTGGTGCATCCTGTTTACATTGATCATCCTTGAGATGTTTCTACAACTTGATTGGAGTCCACCTGTGGTAAATTCAATTGATTGGATATGATTTGGAAAGGCACACACCTGTCTATAAAGTCCCACAGTTGATGCATGTCGGAGCAAAAACCAAGCCATGAGGTTGAAGGAATTGTCCGTAGAGCTCAGAGACAGGATTGTGTCGAGGCACAGATCTGGGGAAGGGTACCAAAACGTTTCTGCAGCATTGAAGGTCCCCAAGAACACAGTGGCCTCCATCATTCTTAAATGGAAGAAGTTTGGAACCACGAAGACTCTTCCAAGAGCTGGCCGCCCGGCCAAACTGAGCAATCGGGGGAGAAGGGCCTTGGTCAGGGAAGTGACCAAGAACCCGATGGTCACTCTGATAGAGCTCTAGAGTTCCTCTGTGGAGATGGGAGAACCTTCCAGAAGGACAACCATCTCTGCAGCACTCCACCAATCAGGCCTTTATGGTAGAGTGGCCAGACGGAAGCCACTCCTCAGTAAATGGCACCTGACGGCCCGCTTGGAGTTTGCCAAAAGGCACCTAAAGACTCAGACCATGAGAAACAAGATTCTCTGGTCTGATAATACCAAGATTGAACTCTTTGGCCTGAATGCCAAGCGTCACTTCTGGAGAAAACCTGGTACCATCCCTACGGTGAAGCATGGCGGTGGCAGCATCATGCTGTGGAGATGTTTTTCAGCGGCAGGGACTGGGAGACTAGTCAGGATTGAGGCAAAGATGAACGGAGCAAAGTACAGAGAGATCCTTGATGAAAACCTGCTCCAGAGCGCTCAGGACCTCAGCCTGGGGCGGAGGTTCACCTTCCAACAGGACAACGATCCTAAGCACACAGCCAAGACAACCCAGGAGTGGCTTCGGGACAAGTCTCTGAATGTCCTTGAGTGGCCCAGCCAGAGCCCGGACTTGAACCCGATCGAACATCTCTGGAGAGACCTGAAAATAGCTGTGCAGCAACGCTCCCCATCCAACCTGACAGGGCTTGAGAGGATCTGCAGAGAAGAATGGGAGAACCTCCCCAAATACAGGTGTGCCAAGCTTGTAGTGTCATACCCAAGAAGACTCGAGGCTGTAATCGTTGCCAAAGGTGCTTCAACAAAGTACTGAGTAAAGGGTCTTAATATTTATGTAAATGTATTTTTCTGTTTTTTATTTTTAATAAATTAGCAAGATTTTATAAAATCCTGTTCTTGCTTTGTCATTATGGGGTATTGTATGTAGATTGTACATGTAGATGTAGGGGGGGAAAAAACAATTTAATCAATTTTAGAATAAGGCTGCAACCTACCAAAATGTGGAAGTAGTCAAGGGGTCTGAATACTTTCCGAAGGCACTGTATATTTCTTTAGACTGCACAGCCGTAAAGAGTACACACATATATATATATATATATATATATACAAAAGTATGTGGACACCCTTTCAAATTAGTGGATTCGGTTATTTAAACCACACCTCTTGCTGACAGGTGTATAAAATCAAGCACACAGTCATGCAATCTCCATAGACGAACATTGGCAGTAGAATGGCCTCACTAAGGAGCACAGTGACTTTCAACGTGGCACCGTCATAGGATGCCACCTTTCCAACAAGTCAGTTAGTCAAATGTCTGCCCTGCTAAAGCTGCCCTGGTCAACCGTAAGTGCTGTTATTGTGAAGTGGAAACATCTAGGCGCAATAGCGGCGAAGTGGTAGGCCACACAAGCTCACAGAACGGGACCACTGAGTGCTGAAGCGCGTAGCGTGTAAAAATCGTCTGTCCTCAGTTGCAACACTCACCACCGAGTTCCAATCTGCCTCTGGATCCTAGGTCGGCACAATAATTGTTTTATTCGGGAGCTTCATTAAATGGGTTTCCATGGCCGAACAGCCGCACACAAGCCTAAGATATATCGCAATGCGGCTGGAGGGGTGTAAAGCTCACTCCCATTGGAATCTGAAGCAGTGGAAGCGGGTTCTCTGGAGTGATGAATCACGCTTCACCATCTGGCAGTCCGACGGACGAATCTGGGTTTGGTGGATGCCAGGAGAACCATACCTTCCCCAATGCATAGTGCCAGCTGTAAAGTTTGGTGGAGGAGGAATAATGGTCTGGGGATGGTTGTCATGGTTAAACTTTGGGATGAATTGGGACACCAACTGCGAGCCAGGCCTAGTCGCCCAACATTAGTGCCTGACCTCACTAATGCTCTTGTGGCTGAATAGAAGCATGTCTCCGCAGCAATGTTCCAACATCTAGTGGAAAGCCTTCCCAGAAGAGTGGAGGCTGTTATAGAAGCAAAGGGGGACCAACTCCATATTAATGTCCATGATTTTGGAATGAGATGTTCGATGAGCAGGTGTCCACATACTTTTAGTCATGTAGTGTATATAATTGATGCCTGGACCATTCAGTTTCACTATAATCAGAGGTTTCTGATGATAGTTATGTGAGGAGGACTGGGGAGGTTTAGTGTGGTGAAAAATAACATTTGCTTGATAAGAGTTGAAAGGAAACTTACATGGATGGAAAGTGTGCCCCATTTTTCTATTTCAAACAGCACCCATAGGCTTATGTGATTGTAGACATGCCTGAACACAGCTGAGCTCAGGTATATAATTCCAACATAAAATGTGATTTCAATTTCAACCCTTTCTGCATACATATCCCAGTGAGCAATGAGCTGAGCAAGGGGCCATTGAATATGACGTTATGTTTTGTACTATAAAGGCCCTCCCCTTTCTTCGTCACATCCTCTTTCAAGTAGGTGTCCTTGTTTTCGAGGTAAGGAATTTTGAATAATGTCCCCAAAACAAATCCAAACTAATCAGTGATAATATGTTGCCATCCATTACATCTAACAACTTTATGTTTAATTGCAGACACATCTCCACAAGATGAGAGCAAAGGTGAGTTGATGAATATCTAAGTTCATATTAGCGTGGTTTTGTTAGTGACTGGCTAGCTAGCTACTTAACTATATACAAACATGTATCTTAACGACAACGTGCCTAAATAGTTATCTTCCTATATTACATTATGGGAACTTTGCCGGTATCCAATGTTACATTAGAAGGTTAAACTCTTAATTGGCGCAGGGGTTTTGAATGTTGGATATGGGATTTGCTTCATCCATGGCGTATGGTCTGTTTGTTAGCTTGACGTCGCTGGCTAACTAGGTTTCACGGCGCACACAAGGTACTGGCAATATTACTTGTAATGTATTTTGTGGACTTCAGTAATGACTGATATTAGCAGGCAAAATGTTACTGTGTGCCATGCCTACTGCGTGTTTGTGTATGGTCCTAACATTTTGACGCATGGTCCGCAGTGCCAACCCTGATTCTCATGTCTTCCTGTTTAGATCAGCAGCAATTTTTTACCAGCAATTTTTTTTTTTTGGTACCATTATTTAACTAGGCAAGTCAGTTAAGAACAAATTCTTATTTGCAATGATGGCCTACACCGGGCAAACCCGGATGACGATGGGCCAATTGTGCGCCGCCCTATGTGACTCCCAATCAGGGCCTGTTGTGATACAGCCTGGAATCGTACCAGGGGGTCTGTAGTGACGCCTCAAGCACTGAGATGCAGTGCTTTAGACCGCTGCGCCACTCGGGGAGCTTGTGCTGTTAACAGTAATGATTCCTTGTAGGTTGTGTGAGTCTTTCACTTGACTTAACGTTTTTTTCCATTCTCTTTTAGTGGAGGAAGAAGCGTATGCGCAGGTAAGGATTATTGCGTTTTATGTGAATGGTGCTTGTTACTTTAGTGTCATTCAGATAAGCATGGTGCTCCATGAGTCTTCTGTTCACATGGATTTAGTGTGTTTCAAATGTGTACTATCAACTATGTAGGACCAGTTTCAGGCTCATTGAGTAAATCCAGGGTGCAAGTCGAACGTTCGTTAATAAGCATAGGACATGGGAGGCATTAATGCAAATCATTGTAGGGACATAACAATCAATACAATGTAATTATAGGGAATTTTACTATTTAACTGATGTGCTGTGTATGGTTTTCCATGTAATGATGCAGCTCTGGTCACTCATTAACACTATCTTGTCTTTGTAGGCTGAAGCGTAAAAGGCGAAAGATGAGGCAGAGGTCAAAGTAGACTGGCCCATCCCCTACAGCTGTGATTCCAAGCCCTCCCTGTTTGACGCCTACAGTCCATGATTTGCAAAGAGCTGACCATGGTTGTCTGAAGCCGATCTCATTGTGATGGAGTGAAGGACAGATCCCGCCTAACCAGCCCTCTACTCTGCCAATGGCGGCTGGCCGTTGACTACTACTAGAGAATGGCGAGGAAGACTTGAGAATTAATCTCCAGTCGTTGAACTCTGGCCTTTTACCACCTGCCTAGCACAGCTGATTTGTTGTAAAGACCATAATAAATATTTGGTTTATTAACTACATTACTGTCTCTGTAAACCTTGATTCAGGTTCAAATGTTATTGGTCACACACATTAAGCAGATGTTATTGCGGGTGTAGCGAAATTCATGTCTTTCAATCCACTCCACTTGGAACACATTTACACTAGACTTATGTTTTGAATGTTGGAATCTAATTTCTAAGGAACCAGCTGCGACTCTTTTGAAGCCCAGTTACTGCACAATTTGGTTTACAATTGAACTGATGTGTACAGCTGTAGGCTGAAATGACCTGGGGATAAAGTAATATGGTTGAGGTTCAGGCCTTAAGTTGTCTGGGGGGTGGGGATATGACGCTGACATCCACCAGAGGCCTGATTCTACAATATTGTGCCCTGTGTCCTAACAAATTACTTGTCAGTTGCACAAACCCTGTCTGGATTAATCGTACTTTGAAAATTGCTTGCAGGTCTTAACTTGTTTAGCGCAAATGAGTGTCTGTTTTGGGTTAAACCGCTAATGGGAACATGTCTTGTGCCACTGTAGGCCAACTTAAATTCCCACGCTCCGGTCTCATCACAGAGGTGGCGCGCCAAGGTCTCTGAGGCTGAAACGATATGGCATGGCCCCTCAGATCCTCTTACAGCTGCGACCTGAATGCCCTACAGAGGGTGGTGCGCAAGGCCTGAAGTTGCCAAATACTCCAGCCTCCTGAGACATGGACTGTTCGCCGTGCTCAGTCCGGCAGGCAGTACCGTTGCATCAAGGCTCAGACTCTTAATCAGTTTATGTCCCTTGGCCATAAGACTGTTAAATGGCTAACTACTGCTCGCCTGCCCACATACTATTCACACTGACTATGCCCATCCACTGGCTTCTACCCACTCAGACACAACCTATGCGGCTAATTTGATTTATTACTCCTTTACACCGCTGTCCATTGATTGCATTAGTATTTATCCTGCTACTGGGCATTACTCATGTACAGAACCAGTCAAAAGTTTGGACACTTACTCATTCAAGGGTTTCTTTATTTTCTACATTGTAGAATAGTGAAGACATCAAAACTATGAAATAACACATGGAATCATGTAACCAAAATAGTGTTAAACAAATCAAAATATTTTTTATTCTTCAAAGTAGCCACCCTTTGTTTTGCACACTTGGCATTCTCTCAACCAGCTTCATGAGGAATGCTTTTCCATCAGTCTTGAAGGAGTTCCCACATATGCTGAGCACTTGTTGGCTGCTTCTCCTTCACTCTGCGGTCCAACTCATCCCAAACCATCTCAATTGGGTTGTCGGGTGATTGTGGAGGCCAGGTCATCTGATCTCACCACCTCCATGCTTCACGGTGGGAACCACACATGCGGAGATCATCCGTTCACCTACTCTGCGTCTCACAAAGATACGACGGTTGGAACCCAAAATCTCAAATTTGGACTCATCAGACCAAAGGACAGATTTCCACCTGTCTAATGTCCATTGCTCGTGTTTCTTGGCCCAAGCAAATCTGTATTGGTGTCCTTTAGTAGTGGTGTCTTTGCAGCATTTCGACCATGAAGGCCTGATTCACACAGTCTTCTCTGAACAGTTGATGTTGAGATGTCTGTTACTTGAACTCTGAAGCATTTATTTGGGCTGCAATTTCTGAGGCTGGTAACTCTAATGGACTTATTCTCTGCAGCAGAGGTAACTCTGGATCCTCATGAGAGCCACTTTTATCATAGTGCTTGATGGTTTTTGCGACTGCACTTGAAGAAACTTTAAAAGTTCTGAACATTTTCCGGATTGACTGACCTTAATGTCTTGAAGGAGTTCCCACATATGCTGAGCACTTGTTGGCTGCTTTTCCTTCACTCCGTGGTCCAACTCATCCCAAACCATTTCAATTGGGTCGAGGTCGGGTGATGGAGGCCAGGTCATCTGATGCAGCACTCCATCACTCCCCTTGGTCAAATAGCCCTTACACAGCATTGAGGTGTGTTTTGGGTCATTGTCCTGGTGAAAAATAAATGATAGTCCCACTAAGCGCAAACCAGATGGGATGTCGTCGGAGGGGGTGGCTGCCGTTTTATGGACTCTTAACCAACCGTGCTATTTTGTGTTTTTTCGCATTTTTTGTAATTTATTTTGTACATAATGTTGCTGCTACCGTCTCTTCTGACCGAAAATAGCTTCTGGACATCAGAACAGTGATTACTCAACTTGTACTGGACAAATAATATTTAATGAGTCGGACGAGAGGGATTTGCTCCAGACACCCGACAGGGCCCTCATCCCCATCATGTAGAAAGAAAAGGAGTAATCGCGGAAGGAGATTGGGGTGCTTGTTAAGGAGCCGGCGACAAGTGGCTAATCTGCCTTTGCCATCAATACTATTGGCCAATTTACAATCGCTTGATAATAAAATGGATGAACTACAGGCACGAATATACTACCAACGGGACATTAAAAACGGTAATATCTTATGTTTCACTGAGTCGTGGCTGAACGAAGACATGAATAACATGGCGGGTTATACACTGTATCGGCAGGATAGAACAGCAGCCTCTGGTAAAACAAGGGGTGTTGAAAACAACAGCTAGTGCACGATATCTAAGATAGTCTCAAGGTTTTACTCGCCTGAGGTAGTATCTCATGATAAGCTGTAGACCACGCTATCTACCACGAGAGTTTTCATCTATATTCTTCGTAGCTGTCTATTTACCACCACAAACCAATGCTGGCACTAAGACCGCACACAATGAACTGTATACGGCCATAAGCAAACAGGAAAATGCTCATCCAGGGGCGGCACTCCTAGTGGCCGGGGACTTTAATGCAGGGAAACTTAAATCAGTTTTACCTCATTTCTACCAGCATGTTAAATGTGCAACCAGAGGGAAAAAAACTCTAGACCACCTTTACTCCACACACAGAGATGCGTGCAAAGCTCTCCCTCGCCCTCCATTTGGCAAATCTGACCATAATTCTACCCTCCTGTTTCCTGCTTACAAGCAAAAACTAAAGCAGGAAGCACCAGTGACTCGGTCAATAAAAAAATGGTCAGACAATAATAATAAGCCATTTAGCAGACGCTTTTATCCAAAGCGACTTACAGTCATGCGTGCATACATTTTTACGTATGGGTGGTCCCGGGGATCGAACCCACTACCTTGGCGTTACAAGCGCCGTGCTCTACCAGCTGAGCTACAGAGGTCCACAGATAAAGCAGATGCTAAGGTACAGGACTGTTTTGCTAGCACAGACTGGAATATGTTCCATGATTCTTCCTATGGCATTGAGGAGTACACCACATCAGTCACTGGCTTCATCAATAAGTGCATCGATGACGTCGTCCCCACAGTGACTTTACAGTGACAGTACATACCCTAACCAGAAGCCATGGATTACAGGCAACATCCACACTGAGCTAAAGGGTAGAGCCGCCGCTTTCAAGGAGCGGGACTTTAACCCAGATGCTAATAAGAAATCCCGCTATGCCCTCCGACGAAACATCAAACAGGCAAAGCGTCAATACAGGACTAAGATCGAATCGCACTACTATATGGACTTGATCTTTTACCAAATATGGCAATCTTCTGTATACCACCCCTACCTTGTCACAACACAACTGATTGGCTCAAACGCATTAAGAAGGAAAGAAATTCCACAAATTAACTTTTAACAAGACACACCTGTTAATTGAAATGCATTCCAGGTGACTACCTCATGAAGGTGGTTGAGAGAATGCCAAGCGTGTGCAATGTCATCAAGGCAAAGGGTGGCTACTTTGAAGAATCTCAAATATAAAATATATTTTGATTTGTTTAACACTTTTCTGGTTACTACATTTTACATTTTTAAATTTTCGTCATTTAGCAGACGCTCTTATCCAGAGCAACTTACAAATTGTTGCATTCACCTTATGATAGCCAGTGGGACAACCACTTTACAATATATACATTTTTTGGGGGGTGGGGGAGGGTAGAAGGATTACTTTTATCCTATCCCAGGTATTCCTTAAAGAGGTGGGGTTTCAAGTGTCTCCGGAAGGTGGTGAGTGACTCCACTGTCCTGGCGTCGTGAGGGAGCTTGTTCCACCATTGGGGTGCCAGAGCAGCGAACAGTTTTGACTGGGCTAGCGGGAACTGTGCTTCCGCAGAGGTAGGGGGGCCAGCAGGCCAGAGGTGGATGAACACAATGCCCTCGTTTGGGTGTAGGGACTGATCAGAGCCTGAAGGTACGGAGGTGCCGTTCCCCTCACAGCTCCGTAGGCAAGCACCATGGTCTTGTAGCAGATGCGGGCATCAACTGGAAGCCAGTGGAGTGTGCGGAGGAGTGGGATGACGTGAGAGAACTTGGGAAGGTTGAACACCAGACGGGCTGCAGCGTTCTGGATGAGTTGTAGGGGTTTAATGGCACAGGCAGGGAGCCCAGCCAACAGCGAGTTGCAGTAATCCAGACGGGAGATGACCTGTGCCGCTTCCTGTGTAAGGTAGGGTCGTACTCTGCGAATGTTGTAGAGCATGAACCTACAGGATCGGGTCACCGCTTTGATGTTAGCGGAGAACGACAGGGTGTTGTCCAGGGTCACGCCAAGGTTCTTTGCACTCTGGGAGGAGGACACAACGGAGTTGTCAACCGTGATGGCGAGATCATGGAGCGGGCAGTCCTTCCCTGGGAGGAAGAGCAGCTCCGTCTTGCCGAGGTTCAGCTTGAGGTGGTGATCCGTCATCCACACTGATATGTCTGCCAGACATGCAGAGATGCGATTGGCCACCTTGTTATCAGAAGGGGGAAAGGAGAAGATTAATTGTGTGTCGTCTGCGTAGCAATGATAGGAGAGACCATGTGAGGATATGACAGCCAAGTGACTAGGAGAGGGCCTAGAACTGAGCCCTGGGGGACACCAGTGGTGAGAGCACGTGGTGCGGAGACAGATTCTCGCCACGCCACCTGGTAGGAGCGACCTGTGAGGTAGGACGCAATCCAAGAGTGAGCCGCGCCGGAGATGCCCAACTCGGAGAGGGTGGAGAGGAGGATCTGATGGTTCACAGTATCAAAGGCAGCAGATAGGTCTAGAAGGATGAGAGCAGAGGAGAGAGAGTTAGCTATAGCAGTGCGGAGAGCCTCTGTGACACAGAGAAGAGCAGTTTCAGTTGAATGACCAGTCTTGAAACCTGACTGGTTTGGATTCCATATGTGTTATTTCATAGTTTCGATGTCTTCACTATTATTCTACAATGTAGAAAATAGTAAAAATAAAGAAAGACCCTGGAATGAGTAGGTGTGTCCAAACTTTTCACTGGTACTGTATATTTAAGCAATAAGGCCCGACGGCGTGTGGTACATGGCCAATATACCACAGCAAAGGGCTGATCTTAAGCGCAACGCGGAGTGCCTGGACATAGCCCTTAGCTGTGGTATATTGGCCATATACCACAAACCCCCGAGGTGCCTTATTGCTATTATAATCTGGTTACCAACGTAATTAGAGTGGTAAAAATACATGTTTCATATTACCATAAGTATTTATATATTCCTGCGACCAGTCACTTTTCAGCCTGGTTTACATGTATATTCTACTACCAGTCACTTTTTATTTATAAACCCACCTCAACCACTCCAGTACCCCTGCACATTTAGTGAGGGACTGGCAGTGACCTGTATATACTTGCATTCTCGTGTTTCTAACTCACATTGTAGTTTTTGTGTGGTTTAATTTTTAAAATATTGTTCGGGTTTGCACCTGCTGTATCCTGTGCACGTGGCGAATAAACTTTGAAACTTGAAAATAATAATTCCCATACCCAAAATGTATAATTAATTTTGAGAACCGGAAAACAAGACTAACTCCTTCCACTGAGGGACGATAGTGAGTCGTTTTCGACCCACACCCTGCGATAAGACACCACAGAGAAAGAAGAGTGTAAACCTATTTTTTACAGTCTATGGTGTAAACAGAAGGATATGGCCGACGAGAGGGGTGGAGGCGACAACAATATCAACGACAACATGGGCAACCAACTACAGCTCTTACCCGGTAAATGTGTCTTCAATTTAATTGCATTGGTAAACTAGTGTACTGAAGCATACGTTGGTTATTGTAAATGGTAAAGCTTCGTTATGCACGCCAAAATCAGTTTTCTATTCTGCAAAGAATCGAGGCCACACTCCACTTCAAGTGACAGAGCATAATCAACTCACTCAATCGCTGTCGCAGTGAAGCAAGTTTTTTATCTTTACGGATTGATTGCTTGTTTTATAATTTCTAATATCTTTCTAATTACATAGCTAGCTAGCTATGGAATTGTTTCAACAGACTGTAAGTAAACTGTCTATTTAGCTAGCTAGCTACCATGTATGCTAATGTGATTTAATTCCCAGCTGCTAGTCATGTCAGTCTACTTGGCATAGAGATGCAATAGCTTGACAGAGCTAGGTTTTCTGGTCAGTGTGTGTGTGTGATCAAAGGTATTCATCTTCATGTCCAACAGGTTATGCTATTGTCAACACAATGACTAAGGGAAATATTAGTAGTATAATTTTTTTTAAATGGGGTAATTTGTAGTGAAAGAGAAAGTACATATTTGCTTGTTTAAGTATGTATTGCTTGCCACTCACTATTATTCTTACAGAAAATGAAGAGGAAGAGGAGAATGAGATGGAGACTGAAGACCGTGACAGTGAGAATGCAGAAAAACCAAACATAAACTTTGACCCCAGTCTTCCAACGTCACATGCTGTGGGTTTTATATTTACTTCTACAAAGTATTGTTGTGCAGCTGTATCAGTATTCAGTGTGGGGATTTCTACACAGTACTTATTCTTCTTTCCGTATCTGGGAAATGCATCCCTTGTGCCTTTAGTCACTTAGTCTGTAATTTATTCAAATAAGTGGCGCAGTTAGATTTGCCTACTGATTCCAGTAGTGTTGTTTCTTCATGTATCTGATAATGTCTCTCCCTCTAATCCCGCCCCCCCCCCACTTCCCTCCCAGTACCTGGGCTCAGACATGGAGGAGTTTCATGGGCGCACAGTGCACGATGACGACAGCTGCCAGACCATCCCAGTGCTGCCGTTCACAGCTGTCATGCTGATCCCAGGACAGACCCTGCCGCTGCAGCTCTTTAGACCGCAGGAGGTCAGCATGATGCGCAGCATTATCCAGAGAGACCGCACCTTTGCTGTTCTCGCACACAGGTATGGAGGGAGAGAGGAGGAGGACGGGAGAGGGGGAGGGAGTGTGTATGGGTTCAGCAAGAGTGTGAATCGTAATGGGCTGCATTCCAATTGACTACCCCTCTCCACAATGTTTTCTCTTGCTCTTTCTCTGTCATGTATTTGAATGCATTGGATTGGTGTGTATTGCGCTGCGTGTGAGCATGGCTAGAGTAGAGCACAGAAGGGTGTTGCTAAATAGATGTGTGTCTCTGTACCCCCTCCCAGTGAAACAGGTGAGGTGCAGGCAGAGTTTGGGACGACGGCTGAGATCTATGCTTACCGGGAGGAGCAGGAGTACGGCATTGAGACAGTCAAAGTGAAGGCAGTCGGACGGCAGCGGTTCAAGGTCCATGAGATTAGAACCCAGGCAGACGGGTGAGTGGAACTAAATGTTACTGACCAGACCAGAACGGCCTAGAACCTCGTAGAACCTGGGCATTATAATGAGTAAAACAGATAATAAGACACAGACCAACATCTATCCAATCTGTCTATCAGTTGAGCTTCACTCTGAATTTCATTATCATTCTCAGATTCATAAAGGCATTGTCTTCATGGCCTTATAAGTAGAGATGATGCATGAGAAGGAAATATTTTGGAAGTGATACCACAAGTAACCACAAGATGGAAAACTCACTTTATTTGTATCATCTGAGTGGAAAGGCACATAAGACACTTCCCTATAAGGGGTGGACAATCATATATCCACAGACACTGGTAAACCGATTGTTTTGTGACCAGCAGTATATAGTTACAGCAGTGTTTGTTTCCCAAATACGTGGATGTGTCCCACTGGGAGAGTTCTATTGGATGCACTCACAGGACAATTCCAAAAGGATGGCTAATAGCAGCCTTTCTTATTTAAAGTATGGGTCGGGGGGTGGGTCTCAACTTCCTGTTGAGAGTTAGAATAGTAGAATACACGAGGTGCAATTTTGAAATTTGGTTGTGCATCAGCAATTTCTCTTGATATTTCAGTCACTGACCAGGTTTCCATCCTGCCTTTTTATGCAAGTAAAGTACGTCGGATAAAACATTTCACGACAGGCCTGATGGAAACAGCTAATTTCTCGGTAACCTTTCCAAAAATCTTGACAAAACAAAATACATTAGACAAGGTGGGATCTTTTTGTGTCTGTAAAATGTACAGTGGCTTGCAAAAGTATTCACCCCCCTTGGCATTTTTACTATTTTGTTGCCTTACAACCTGGAACGAAAATTGATTTTTTGGGGGTTTATATCATTTGTTTTACACAACATGCCTACCACTTTGAAGATGCAAAATATATTTTATTGTGAAACAAACAAGAAATAAGACAAATAACAGAACACTTGAGCGTGCGTGATCTATTCACCCCCCCCAAAGTCAATACTTTGTAGAGCCACCTTTTTCAGCAATTACAGCTGCAAGTCTCTTGGGGTATGCCTCTATAAGCTTGGCACATCAAGCCACTGGGATTTTTGCCCATTCTTCAAGGCAAACTGCTCCAGCTCCTTCAAGTTGGATGGGTTCCGCTGGTGTACAGCAATCTTTAGTCATACCACAGATTCTCAATTGGATTGAGGTCTGGGCTTTGACTAGGCCATTCCAAGACATTTACATTTAAATTTTAGTCATTTAGCAGACGCTCTTATCCAGAGCGACTTACAGTTAGTGAATGCATACATGTTTTTTCATTTATTTTTTTTTCATACTGGCCCCCCGTGGGAAACAAACTCACATCCCTGCCGGCCAAACCCTCCCCTACCTTGGACGACGCTGGACCAATTGTGCGCCGCCCATGGGTCTTAAATGTTTCCCCTTAAACCACTCGAGTGTTGCTTTAGCAGTATGCTCAGGGTCATTGTCCTGCTGGAAGGTGAACCTCTGTCCCAGTCTCAAATCCCTGTATTTAGCGCCATCCATCATTCCTTCAATTCTGACCAGTTTCCCAGTCCCTGCCGATGTAAAACATCCCCACAGCATGATGCTGCCACAACCATGCTTCACTGTGGGGATTGTGTTCTCGGGATGAGAGGTGTTGGGTTTGCGCCAGACATAGCGTTTTCCTTGATGGCCAAAAAGCTCAATTTGACCAGAGTACCTTCTTCCAAATGGTTGGGGAGTCTCCCACATGCCTTTTGGCGAACACCAAACGTGTTTGCTTCTTTTTTTGTTCTTTAAGCAATGGCTTAAAGGCCACTCTTCCGTAAAGCCCAGCTCTGTGGAGTGTACGGCTTAAAGTGGTCCTATGGACAGATACGCCAATCTCTGCTGTGGAGCTATTTATTTTTTAGTATGTTTTGAAACAAGTAATTTTTTTCACTTCACCAATTTTTACTATTTTGTGTATGTCCATTACATGAAATCCAAATAAAAATCCATTTAAATTACAGGTTGTAATGCAACAAAATAGGAAAAACGCCAAGGGGGATGAATACTTTTGCAAGGCACTGTATTATGTGAGAAATGGCAGTGGAAATGCTTTTATGCTTATATATACTGAACAAAAATATACTGAACAAAAATATAAACGCAACATGTAAAGTCTTGGTCCCATGTTTCATGAGCTGAAATAGAATATCCCAGAAATTGTTCATACGCTCAAAAAGCTAATTTCTCTCATTTTGTGCACAAGTTTGTTTACATCCCTGTTAGTGAGCATATCTCCTTTGCCAAGATAATGCATCCACCTGACAAGTGTGGCATATCAAGAAGCTGATTTAAACAGCATGATCATTACACAGGTGCACCTTGTGCTGGGGCCACTCTAAAATGTGCAGTTTTGTCACAACACAATGTCAAGTTTAGAGGGAGTGCGCAATTGGCATGCTGACTGCAGGAATGTCCACCAGAGCTGTTGCCAGATAATTTAATTTTAATTTGTCTACCATAAGCCGCCTCCAACGTTGAATTTGGCGATATGTCCAACCGGCCTCACAACTGAGACCACGTGTAACCACGCCAGCCCTCCACAACAGGCTTCTTCACCTACGGTATCATCTGAGACCATCCACCCAGACAGCTGATGAAACTGAGGAGTATTTCTGTCTGTAATAAAGCCCTTTTGTGGGGAAAACCCCATTCTGATTGGCTGGGCCAGCTCCCCAGTGGGTGGGCCTGCCTCCCAAGTGGGTGGGCCTATAACCTCCCAGGCCCACCCATGGCTGCGCCCCTGCCCAGTCGTGAAATCCATAGATTAGGGCCTAATTTATTTATTTCAAATGACTGATTTCTTTATATGAACTGTAACTCAGTAAAATTATTTAAATTGTTGCATGTTGTGTTTTATATTTTTGGACAGTATAATAATCATCATTTTGAAGTAAACTTGGCGTCACCTGATTTAAAATGTTGTGGTCCTCCTACTACGACTTGGGAAAGCAGTTTATTCGGCTACAGATTAAATAAATTATGATGAACTTCACAGGGTGGTGAAAGTGCAAGGTGATGAGCTTGATGCTCCTTTCCAGTAAATATCAAGGGTCTTATTCTGGTGACATGATGATCGATGCTTGGCTGCCATTTGACAAATAAACATTCTCACACTTTTAATAATCCATAATAATATAATCATGTCGACTATACCCACACTGTTTCTGCAAGCTGTTGGCTAGAGAGCACGTGCCAATACCAGAGTGGGCACATTCGCTATATAACGCTACATTTATTGTGACACCCAACAGGGTGTATGCATGAAAAATGTATGCACTCACTAATTGTAAGTCGCTCTTGATAAGAGCGTCTGCTAAATGACAAAAATGTAAATGTAAATGACAAAACCATCAGTAGAGTTGAAAATGTGATGGAAATCCATTTAACTTGTATTTGTTATTCAGTACATGGGAATTTAACCGCAAAAGTTATTTTTATGTGCACTACGTCGTCACGCACAGCCTTATCTGCAACAAGCCAATTTTATCGAAACACATCTCTGGAGGAGATTGTTTTTAAATTGTTTTTATGCAGATTTTCGAATATTCCCATGAAAATCTGTCACCAATTGGATGGAAACCAAGCTAGTGCCAGTCACTCAATTAGCCAGCGAACAATTTTTAGATTGGTAAATTAGTCTAGCCAGCTATTTAAACTTGTAGTAATCATGGCCGAATACCAACCGGGCACGCAGGGCACCTCCAGGGGGCCTCCATTGATTTTGTTAGTCACGCTCACTCAGATGTCATATTAACATGGCATAAGTCATGGCAAAATGGGTAGAATTGCAGTGTATTATCTGTAAAACTGAAAAAAATATATCTCTTGCCTGTGGCAAAATGAGTAGCATTACAGGAAATTAACTTTAAAACTTTAATGTATCTCTCCGACTTCAATACTTTTTCCCACAAGGTGGTGGTGCCCCCACACCAAATCTCGCTTAGGGCTCCTAAAAGGGGGCATGTTTTCATGAGCTTGATCCCAGGAAAACACTGAATTTCTGATTTGGATCCCAGGCTGAAAAAGTTTAAGAACCCCTGGCTTATAGCACTGAGCTACAGTTTAAACGGTGGTGTTGTTATGTGACACAGTTTACTGATAGTTTTATCTGAATTTTAACTGAGGAACTTTTTAATTTAGTAACATTTTTGCTGCAACTAAAGTTTCTGCAGATCGGGAAGGTGCGGACATTTCAGTTTCTCCATTGAATAGTTATATAGGTCACACAGTTCAGTTCATATTACGTTCCAACATACAGTGGGGAAAAAAGGATTTAGTCAGCCACCAATTGGGCCTGTAATTTTCATCATAGGTACAGTCAACTATGACAGACAAATTGAGGAAAATAAATCCAGAAAATCACATTGTAGGATTTTTAATGAATTTATTTGCAAATTATGGTGGAAAATAAGTATTTGGTCACCTACAAACAAGCAAGATTTCTGGCTCTCACAGACCTGTAACTTCTTCTTTAAGAGGCTCCTCTGTCCTCCACTCGTTACCTGTATTAATGGCACCTGTTTGAACTTGTTATCAGTATAAAAGACACCTGTCCACAACCTCAAACAGTCACACTCCAAACTCCACTATGGCCAAGACCAAAGAGCTGTCAAAGGACACCAGAAACAAAATTGTAGACCTGCACCAGGCTGGGAAGACTGAATCTGCAATAGGTAAGCAGCTTGGTTTGAAGAAATCAACTGTGGGAGCAATTATTAGGAAATGGAAGACATACAAGACCACTGATAATCTCCCTCGATCTGGGGCTCCACGCAAGATCTCACCCCGTGGGGTCAAAATGATCACAAGAACGGTGAGCAAAAATCCCAGAACCACACGGGGGGACCTAGTGAATGACCTGCAGAGAGCTGGGACCAAAGTAACAAAGCCTACCATCAGTAACACACTACGCCGCCAGGGACTCAAATCCTGCAGTGCCAGACGTGTCCCCCTGCTTAAGCCAGTACATGTCCAGGCCCGTCTGAAGTTTGCTAGAGTGCATTTGGATGATCCAGAAGAGGACTGGGAGAATGTCATATGGTCAGATGAAACCAAAATAGAACTTTTTGGTAAAAACTCAACTCGTCGTGTTTGGAGGACAAAGAATGCTGAGTTGCATCCAAAGAACACCATACCTACTGTGAAGCATGGGGGTGGAAACATCATGCTTTGGGGCTGTTTTTCTGCAAAGGGACCAGGACGACTGATCCGTGTAAAGGAAAGAATGAATGGGGCCATGTATCGTGAGATTTTGAGTGAAAACCTCAGCAAGGGCATTGAAGATGAAACGTGGCTGGGTCTTTCAGCATGACAATGATCCCAAACACACCGCCCGGGCAACGAAGGAGTGGCTTCGTAAGAAGCATTTCAAGGTCCTGTAGTGGCCTAGCCAGTCTCCAGATCTCAACCCCATAGAAAATCTTTGGAGGGAGTTGAAAGTCCGTGTTGCCCAGCGACAGCCCCAAAACATCACTGCTCTAGAGGAGATCTGCATGGAGGAATGGGCCAAAATACCAGCAACAGTGTGTGAAAACCTTGTGAAGACTTACAGAAAATGTTTGACCTGTTTCATTGCCAACAAAGGGTATATAACAAAGTATTGAGAAACTTTTGTTATTGACCAAATACTTATTTTCCACCATAATTTGCAAATAAATTCATTAAAAATCCTACAATGTGATTTTCAGGATTCTTTTTCTTCTCATTTTGTCTGTCATAGTTGACGTGTACCTATGATGAAAATTACAGGCCTCTCTCATCTTTTTAAGTGGGAGAACTTGCACAATTGGTGGGTGACTAAATACTTTTTCCCCCCACTGTATATGAGACATAGAGGCTGTATGACAACCGGCTGTGATTGGGAGTCCCATAGGGCGGCGCACAATTGGCCCAGCGTCGTCCGGGTTTGGCCAGTGTAGGCCGTCATTGTAAATAAGAATTTGTTCTTAACTGACTTGCCTAGTTAAATAAAGGTAAAATAAAAAAAGAGGAAGAACAGGCTGCTGCACCTGGTTATTATAGGAGTCAACCGCTCACTGATAAAGCTGTTCTAGAACTTGTTCACATCACTAAGCTCCTCACTGCCATGGAAAACCCATGTGTTCCATGTACATTTAATAGTGTTTATAATGATATCTCTTCAGTCGGTCTATTCATTAGTAGGTGTACATAGACCCCCTGAGTCCAAAATGTTTTGGACCTGTTGGTGCACTTGGTGACTTACCTATGATTATGTGTAGGGGGTCATTTACCCAACACTGTGTACGCCCTGCGATCTATACACCATGGTGTCCTCTTCAACATGTGTGGACTGTTTATCAGCATTGAAATAGTCATCAGACGCACAGAGAAGAAAAAGACAATACATGTCATAGAGTACATACAGTGAGGGAAAAAAAGTATTTGATCCCCTGCTGATTTTGTACATTTGCCCACTGACAAAGACATGATCAGTCTATCATTTTAATGGTAGGTTTATTTGAACAGTGAGAGACAGAATAACAACAAAAAAATCCAGAAAACACATGTCAAAAATGTTATAAATTGATTTGCATTTTAATGAGGGAAATAAGTATTTGACCCCTCTGCAAAACATGACTTAGTACTTGGTGGCAAAACCCTTGTTGGCGATCAGAGGTCAGCCGTTTCTTGTAATTGGCCATCAAGTTTGCACACATCTCAGAAGGGATTTTGTCCCACTCCTCTTTGCAGATCTTCTCCAAGTCATTAAGGTTTCGAGGCTGACGTTTGGCAACTCGAACCTTCAGCTCCCTCCACAGATTTTCTATGGGATTAAGGTCTGGAGACTGGCTAGGCCACTCCAGGACCTTAATGTGCTTCTTCTTGAGCCACTCCTTTGTTGCCTTGGCCGTGTGTTTTGGGTCATTGTTATGCTGGAATACCAATCCATGACCCATTTTCAATGCCCTGGCTGAGGGAAGGATGTTCTCACCCAAGATTTGGCGGTACATGGCCCCGTCCATCGTCCCTTTGATGCGGTGAAGTTGTCCTGTCCCCTTAGCAGAAAAACACCCCCAAAGCATAATGTTTCCACCTCCATGTTTGACGGTGGGGATGGTGTTCTTGGGGTCATAGGCAGCATTCCTCCTCCTCCAAACACGGCGAGTTGAGTTGATGCCAAAGAGCTCGATTTTGGTCTCATCTGACCACAACACTTTCACCCAGTTGTCCTCTGAATCATTCAGATGTTAATTGGCAAACTGTATATGTGCTTTCTTGAGCAGGGGGACCTTGCGGGCGCTGCAGGATTTCAGTCCTTCACGGCGTAGTGTGTTACCAATTTTTATTTTTTGGTGACTATGGTCCCAGCTGCCTTGAGATCATTGACAAGATCCTCCCGTGTAGTTCTGGGCTGATTCCTCACCGTTCTCATGATCATTGCAACTCCACGAGGTGAGATCTTGCATGGAGCCTCAGGCAGAGGGAGATTGACAGTACTGTTGTGTTTCTTCCATTTGCGAATAATCGCACCAACTGTTGTCACCTTCTCACCAAGCTGCTTGGCGGTGGTCTTGTAGCCCATTCCAGCCTTGTGTAGGTCTACGATCTTGTCCCTGACATCCTTGGAGAGCTCTTTGGTCTTGGCCATGGTGGAGAGTTTGGAATCTGATTGATTGATTGCTTCTGTGGACAGGTGTCTTTTATACAGGTAACAAACTGAGATTAGGAGCACTCCCTTTAAGAGTGTGCTCCTAATCTCAGCTCGTTACCTGTATAAAAGACACCTGGGAGCCAGAAATCTTTCTGATTGAGAGGGGGTCAAATACTTATTTCCCTCATTAAAATGCAAATCAATTTATAACATTTTTGACATGTGTTTTTCTGGATTTCTTTTTTGTTATTCTGTCTCTCACTGATCAAATAAACCTACCATTAAAATTATAGACTATTCATTTCTTTGTCAGTGGGCAAACGTACAAAAACAGCAGGGGATCAAATACTTTTTTCCCTCACTGTACATCCATGAATTTATTCATCTCAAAGGCAAGCCTTTCTCCTCTGACATGATTATACCACTGTAAATGGAGAAAATGGACTGGAATCTATCTTGTTAGATTTGTCACAATCTAATCAACTCAAAGTTCTGTTAGTCACCAGACTATTTCATTGAAGGAGCCTAGTTTAAATGTAGGCCTAAAATATGAGGTTATTAGCCTACAGCCTAGTGAAAATGACATTAATTTTAGCTTACCTTGGACTGAAATATGTCAGGCAGCTTGTTGGCCGTTTTCTCTCCCCTTGCACCTAGCTATCAGTGGAATTTCGGAAGGTTGTGGCTGTTTTTACTTTATGGTAACCAGCTTGTGATGACTTTGTCACAGGGAACATATCCAATTCTCCGCTAAACAAACCGACAAGCAAATAGGCCTAGTAGCAGAGATTCTGCACAGTGGTTGATAAAATCCCTGCAAATCTGACTAGTCAAGCCTGTGCACTCACTTTTGTTATTGTAACATGGAACAATGTAGCAAATGTCAATTTCCTCAAGCGCGTTTGTGGACACAATGTACCAGCCACTGCAGTTTATATTTTGAGCCTCAGCCAGTGTCACCACAGCTAGTTTGGCGATTGTGATCTAGATTCTATGAAATGGCAGTTTAAAGGAGTTTAAAAAAAAACCTGTGTCCGGTGTATGCAGCTATTCGTACAAGCTATTTGCAATGAGCACCCCTTCTAGGATCTTTTCATATCATCTGAGGAATGTTTGTACCAAATGTCATGCTTTTATCTGTTTCATAACAGTTTTTCTGTAGCTCAGCTGGTAGAGCACGGCGCTTGTAACGCCAAGGTAGTGGGTTCGATCCCCGGGACCACCCATACACGAAAAATGTATGCACGCATGACTGTAAGTCGCTTAGGATAAAAGCGTCTGCTAAATGGCATATTATATTATAAAGACCTATATTATGGCAGCCATTTTGGATTTTTGCAATAACTCTATTCCTGGTTAAATTAGAACGGGCACCCCTTCTGGGATCTTTTCATGTCACCTGAAGAATGTTTGTACCAAATTTCATGCTTTAATCCACCACATAATGTTTTTTTCACTAAGGCCCCAGACTATCTCCTCTCGCTCTCTCTCTCCCTGATGAATTATACTTTTGCTCTTTAATTTAAATGCATAGTATATGTACCTATGGGTTTATTCACTATCTTCCAGGATCAGACAGGCCAAGGTGCAGATCCTCCCAGAGCGGATCCTACCGGACCCCCTGACTGCAGTGCAGCTCACACCCCTGTCCCGCCTCCAAATGCACCCCTCCTCCAGACCCCCCGTCCAGAGCTGCAAACAGGCCCAGCGCTGGTGGGCCACTTACCGCCAGGTCCGACACACACACACAATATTCCTGTGGAAATTAGGAACGGGGGGAGGGATGGAGGGAAGGTTAATTGTTTGTTAGGGGGATGTTTGGATATTTAAGATGCAGAGGAGAGGTGTCAGTCTTCAGGCCGAGACATACAAAACATGAGATGTGTTCAAATCAAGGCCCAACCTTATGGAGTATTCATATAAACTTGTTTTAGCTAGAACAGACATGCTTCTCTGTCATATGGGAAAAGGAAACATGTCTGCTCTATATACACTTGCTCCCTCCTGAATGCGACCTGGAATCCCAGTGTTGTTTGTGTTCCACAATGAAGATGTTCTCCTGCTGAGCTGTTGTTGTCAGTGTGTTTTCCTCTGTTCTCCTCAGAGGAAGTTCCACTGTGCCAACATGACCTCATGGCCTCCCTGGGTCTACGCCCTCTATGACTCTGTGAGTACTGAATACCCTGCTCATCTTCTCTGTAGGTTAGTGTACTAACCTCTCAGGGCTAGATATAACTATTGTATGTGCACAGACATAACATTTCCACTGGAACTTGATTGAGGAGATTTATTCCATAATGCGTTTCAGAGAAATACTGTAAGTGAGTTTAGTGACTGTTATGACACACATCCTGTTTGTAACATGGTTTCTTTTGTTTATCTCCCAGGAGACTCTGATGAAGAGAGTGAAGAGACAGCTCCATGAGTGGGACGAGAACCTCAAGGATGATTCCCTCCCCACAAACGCTATAGGTACAACTCCCTGGCCTGCCCTCTAGGCTATGTATACTGTGTATATACACTGAACAAAAATATAAACGCAACATGGAACAATTTCAAAGATTTTAATGAGTTACAGTTCATATAAGGAAATCAGTCAATTGGAATAAATTCATTAGGCCCTAATTTATGGATTTTACATGACTGGGAATACAGATATGCATCTGTTGGTCACAGATATCTATTTTTTTTAAGTATGGGCGTGGATCAGAAAACCAGTCAGTATCTGGTGTGACCACCATTTGACTCATGCAGCGCGACACATCTCCTTCACATAGAGTTGATCAGGCTGTTGATTGTGGCATATCGAATGTTGTCCCACTCCTCTTCAATGGCTGTGCGAAGTTGCTGAATATTTGGCGGAAACTGGAACACGCTGTCATACACGTCGATCCAGAGCATCCCTAACGTGCTCAATGGGTGATATGTCTGGTGAATATTCAGGCCATGGATGAACAAGGACATTTTCAGCTTCCAGGAATTGTGTTCAGATCATTGCGGCATGGGGCTGTGCATTATCATGCTGAAACATGAGGTGATGCCGGATGAATGGCATGACAATGGCCTCAGGATCTCATCACAGTATCTCTGCATTCAAATTGCAATAGATAAAATGCAATTGTGTTTGTTGTCCATAGCTTATGCCTGCCCATACCATAGCCCCACCGCCACCATGGGGCACTCTGTTTACAACGTTGACATCAGCAAACCACTCTCCTACACGAAGCCATACACATGGTCTGCGGTTGTGAAGCTGGTTGGATGTACTGCCAAAAGCTCTGGTGGACATACCTGCAGTCAGCATGCCAATTGCACGCTCCCTCAAAACTTGAGACATTTGTGGCATTGTGTTGCGTGACAAAACTGCACATTTGAGAGGGGCCTTTTATTGTCCCCAGCAGAAGGTATACTTGTGTAATGATCATGCTGTTTAATCAGCTTCTTGATATGCCACACCTGTCAGGTGGATGGATTATCTTGGCAAAGGAGAAATGCTGACTAACAGGGATGTAAACAAATTTGGGCACAAAATTTGAGCGAAATAAGCTTTTTGTACGTATGGTCAATTTCTGGGATCTTTTATTTCAGCTCATGAAACATGTGACCAACATATGTAACTCTGTGTTGTTGTTTTTATCGCACTGCTTTGCTTTATTTTGGCCAGGTCGCAGTTGTAAATGAGAACTTGTTCTCAACTGGCTTACCTGGTTGAATAAAGGTTTAAAAAAATATATATATTTTTTTTGTTCAGTGTATATATGCCACATAAAATCTTTAGAGTAGTACTGACAACTTCACGGAATTCTAATTCTGAACTGTAATATTCCCGCTCCCCCTCCCTCCTCCCTGTCAGATTTCTCCTATAGAGTGGCGGCCTGTCTGCCCATAGACGATGCCCTTCGGCTCCAGCTGCTGAAGATTGGGAGTGCCATCCAGAGGCTGCGCTGTGAGCTGGACATCATGGCCCGGGTGAGCACAGACACAGACGTGTGCCCACACACAGAGCCATAAATACACATCACTAAACCTTACAATTTAAAGGCCAGGCACACTGCTCAACACATGGACCAGGCAAGGACTTGTTAATCTTTAAGACACACAGAGCCTTATCCACACACGGTCCGTGCTATCAGGAATCCTTGGGACGTCCCTACCCCATTTGAAGTTGGAGTAATTTAAAATTAAGGGTTATGGTTAAGGGTAGGGGTCAGGGTTTAGGGTATGGACGTCCCAAGGATACCGAATAGCACGGACCATCCACACACTGTCTGATATGTACCCCTAAACACACACCACACATCCATCCAGCTATACCCTCTGACTCCCGACTGACCTGTCTAACCTCTGACACCCTACTCCTCCCTGCTGTTCTGTGGCAAACTCCCCTGTCTCTCTACTCTAATGCTCTAGTGTTATATACTGAACAAACATATAAATGCAACATGCAACAATTTCAAGATTTTACTGAGTTACAGTTCATACAAGGAAATCGGTCAATTGAAGTAAATTCATTAGGCCCTGATCTATGGATTTCACATGACTGGACAGGTGCGCAGCCATGGTTGGGCCTGGGAGGGCATATGCCCACCCACTTGCGAGCCAGGCCCACCCACTGGGGAGCCAGGCCCAGCCAATCAGAATGAGTTTTTCCCCATTAAAGGGCTTTATTACAGACAGAAATACTCCTCAGTTTCATCAGCTGTCCGGGTGGCTGGTCTCAGACGATCCCGCAGGTAAAGAAGCCGGATGTGGAGGTCCTGGGCTGGCGTGGTTACACGTGGTCTGCTGTTTTTAGTCCAGTTGGACGTACTGCCAAATTCTCTAAAACGACATTGGAGGTGGCTTATGGTAGAGAAATTAACACTCAACTGGTGGATATTCCTGCAGTCAGCATGCCAATTGCATGCTCCCTCAAAACGTGAGGCATCTGTGGCATTGTGTTGTGTGACAAAACTGTACATTTTAGTGGCCTTTTATTGTCCCCAGCACAAGGTACACCTGTGTAATTATCATGCTGTTTAATCAGCTTCTTGATATGCCACACGTGTCATGGATTATCTTGGCAAAGGAGAAATGCTCACTAACAGGGATGTAAACAAATTTTTGCACCACATTTGAGAGAAATAAGCTTTTTGTGCGTATGGAACTTTTCTGGGATCTTTTATTTCTGCTCATGAAACATGGGACCAACACTTGTTTGGTTTTATATTTTTGTGCAGTATATTTAGCCGCTGCCTATATACTGTATAGTGATGATAATTTCCCCTCTGAGTTGGTGTGTTGGAGATGCTGCCTTCCTTTGTGAGCTCTCCCAGGCATTGAGAGCTGTTACAGTGCTACTTTCCTAAACCCTACCTCCATCATCATCATCATCACCCCCCTCATCTCCACTCTCACCACTGCACCCCCTGCTATGATTTCATCACTCAGAGCCTGCACCACTGCTCGCTTGTCTCTCATCGTCCCACAAAGACTCCCTTCAGATTCAACGTAAACAGAAAAAGGTGCTCTGGCATATGTCTCAGGACTTAGGGCTTAAACTGCCTCCGCACTGCGTCCATCAGCCACAGCAGGAAAACCCAGCAGAGAGGCTTAGTGTCCACCTCTGTGGGAATTGAAAGCGGAATTATGTCTGGAACATAACAGCAATTGTCTGAATGTAAAGACAGGAACAAGTGTACCTAATATCTTTCCTTTCCTCTCTCTGTTCATTCATATGGAGGGAGGGAGACAAGCGGGAAGTGCATAGAGATGCTATACATAAACATAAGGATCATGAGCATAGAGACTCCCTCACACACAAAGACATGGGTCATGAGCATGTAGTCCTGTTGTACTCTCCCTATTTTTGTACTCATGATTCCAGCAAGATCATAGAAATGAAATATGAATGGTATAAGATTAGAACAGCAGAATCTCTATGGGCATGACCATTAGGAGAGGATGGATGTGTGTGTCAGTATGGATAGATGTGAGGTAATTCTCTAGCTTCATTATTGTAGCTGGTTTTCTTTCCTCTGATTAAAGATAATATGCACTCCCATGCTGCTGCCTGGTGAAAGAGGGTTATAAAGAGGAACACCTGGCCCTTCTGAGGTGGCCCATGACAGGTTTTTCCAAAACCTCCTAGCACAGGCAATTTTGCTACTGCTACAGAAGTCTGGTGGATTGAACATGAAGTCACATTTGTTGTCTTTTTTCCCCACAGTGCACTTCGCTGTGTTGCAAGCAGTGCCAAGATATGGAGATCACCACCAAGAATGAGATCTTCAGGTGAGGGAGAGATGCACCTAGACTCTCTGAATAGTGTCTGTCGAGTAGTCTAACACTGGTTGTCAGAGTGAGCTGGTAGTGTGTGTGATGAGTGTTGCGAAACACAGGAGACATTGATTGTGTATGTGTGCCATTCAGAGGGTGATTTTAAGTGCCTTTGAACGGGGTATGATAGTAGGTGCCAGGCGCACTGGTTTGAGTGTGTCAAGAACTGCAACGCTGCTGGGTTTTTCACGCTCAACAGTTTCCCGTGTGTATCAAGAATGGTCCACCACCCAAAGGACATCCAACCAACTTGACACAAATGTGTGAAGCATTGGGGTCAACATGGGCCAGCATCCCTGTGGAATGCTTTCAACACCTTGTAGAGTCCATGCCCTGACAAATTGAAGCTGTTCTGAGGTCAAAAGGGAGGGTGAAACTCAATATTAGGAAGGTGTTCCGAATGTTTGGTATACTCAGTGTACATAGCTGATGACTGATGTGTTTAATACAGTACACGTTTCAAACACACTAGATGAATGATGCTGCAGGTGCATTTGTACTCTGCTCAAATGAGAGCGATGAAGGAAGGATTAAAGCAGAAGTTGTCTCTTGTTTGACATTCATCTAGTTACGTTTCATAATCATCTCTCTGGCTACTGTCCCATTTAGTTGGTCTATACTGTCTGACCTGTACCTTACCTTACCACAGCATTAGCCACCTGGCCTGGGTTATTGTAGTGTGTTTGTATACTTTTAGAATATTTGTAGATTCTATACTTTACATTTTTTGCATGTAATTTTGTACAGTCAATTTAGCTGCTATTTGTACAATTTGGTTTAGACAATAAGAAAAGTTATCTCTACCATGTCTCCTCTCTCGCTCCTCCCCCTCCCTCTCTCTCTCTCCCTCCCTCTCTCCTCCTGCAGCCTGTCTCTGTACGGCCCCATGGCAGCCTATGTCAACCCACACGGCTACGTCCATGAGACCCTGACCGTCTACAAAGCCAGCAACCTCAACCTGGTCGGAAGGCCGTCCACGCTCCACAGCTGGTTTCCAGGGTAATGCCTCTCTATACATGACACGCACATATACATTCCCTCGCTTTCACACACTGATGTACACTGACCCATTCCCCACACTATACAATCTCACCCACAGCCTTACACTCAAATTATATTCTCAAGTGACAGACATCTACTCTATATACACAGACTCACAGATGTAAACAGACAGGTAACTGCCGAAATAAAGGAAACTCCGACATACATTGTCTTAATAGGGTGTTGGGCCACCACGAGCCGCCAGAACAGCTTCAATGTGTCTTGGCATAGATTCTACAGGTGTCTGGAACTCTATTGAAGGGATGCGACATCAGTCTTCCACATCGTTTTGTGGATGTTGGTGGAAAACGCTGTCACAGGCACCGCTCCAGAATCTCCCATAAGTGTTCAATTGGGTTGAGATCTGGTGACTGAGACAGCCATGGAATATGGTTTACATTGTTTTCATGCTCATCAAACCATTCAGTGACCACTCGTGTCCTGTGGAGGGGGAGGCATTGTCATCCTGGAAGAGACCACTCCCATCAGGATAGAAATGATTCACCATAGGTTGAAGGTGATCACTCAGAATGGCTGTTTATTTATTGACTTTTACCTTGCTCAAGGGGTTTAGTGGACCTAAACCATGCCAGGAAAATGCACCCCACACCATAACAGCTCAAACAACTCAAGTGTTTCCTTTATTTTGGCAGTTACCACCATACATTACACGTACATTGCACTATAAAAGATAGTCTCATTATTAGCACCTCTCACATTACCCAGGTTGTGTGATCTTGGACACATTAGAGGGGGACTGAACTCACTGATTTAGGAAATGCGACTGAGAACGAGATTTGGGTCTTAGAGGTTTGTGTTCACACATGGAAAGCGGTTTGTACATTCACTCTGCCAAAACACTACATTTACAGTCACTCATTTACATTTAAGGCACTACTTTAGCAGACACTCTTATCCAGTGCATACATTTTTGTACTGGTCCCCCGTGGGAATCGAACCCACAACCCTGGCGTTGCAAGCGTAATGCTCTACCAACTGAGCCACTCACCCTTCTACATAACTTGAAACAGTCTAACCAGGTCTTGTGTCTGGAAGTAGCCTAGGCTAACCAACTTTCGCCAATTAGTTTCAGCCGGCTGGTGTGCGACCGCCGCAAAAGTTGTTTGACTTTGGATAGCCGATCTCTGTGGGGCTAGTTGGGGACGTCAATAAATTACACAATGTAAATGGGACAATATTTCCATGTTGCACACCTTTTAGTTTTCTCATTCAATGCTTTTTGTATTTGAATTTCTACAATTTATAGTTGGTTTTAGGTCTTTAAGTCATTGAAATTTGGAGCTATTGAAATGTTTAAATATTTTCCCATGTACCTTGTGTAATTTACTGATGGTCCCTAACCAGCCCCATAGGGATATCCAAAGTGAAACCATATGTACCAAGGTCTGTGTGTGTTCTGCACCCATGTGTTTGTTTAGTGGGCATTACGATCGGGTCGTGTGCCGCTGCACTTCGAATTCAGTGCTAAATTGTTGCCACCGCTGCAAAAAAGTATGTAAGGCATGTAATCATTTAAAAAAGTCATGTTTTTGTAAATATACATTTCTGCCGAGACGCAATAGCCGTGGGCTCAATGACTGGAAGCCTATGGGAACAGGTAGAAGTAGCAATGCACCCTTTGCGCTAACTTTGCCTCCACGCACTGCTGAAAAACATCCTTGGGCATACACTGGAATTTATGATTACTTGGGTGCTGCCAGCTGTGGGCATGTGGGCAGGATTGAAATAAACCGAACCCAAGGAAAGCTTACATCTCACAAATCCTTACATCTCGCAAATCTCAGTTTTGGACGATACTCACTTTATGACCAAAATGATCCTATTTACATTTTGTAGTCAATTTTGACTCTAGAATATATGTTTCTGACTCATATGATGCCACAGGCCGTTTTGAACCAGAGAAGTTGGTTTTTTGGTTCATTTGCGCTTTAATACCCTATTTGGCCTAGGAATAATATAACTGCCAAAGACTTGAAACGAAAGCGTCTGGCCCTTTGGTGTACTGTCATTTTTGGGATCGTTTGTCATTTTTGGTATAATAATAATTAATAATTGGTCATTTAGCAGACGCTCTTATCCAAAGCGACTTACAGGAGCAATTAGGGTTAAGTGCCTTGCTCAAGGGCACATCGACAGATTTTTCACCTAGTCGGCTCGGGGATTAGAAACAGCGACCTTTCGGTTACTGGCACAACGCTCTTAACCACTAAGCTACCTGCCGCCCAAAATTGTTTTCCCTGTGGGGGGATACCTTACACATACAGCAGCTGTGTGTGTGGGCGCCTGTGTGCATAACATCAGGCTTGACCGAGGTATTGACATAGAGCCTGAACTATTTGGAGAGACGTGTGTGTGCTCCACTTGGTTCTCAGTGGTTCTGTAACGTAAGACCCCTTCAACCAACGCCACTCCTCAGTGCTCCTCATAAACGGCCCCCAGTATGCATTTTCTGCCTGAGATAAGGCAATTGTGCCGGTGTTAGCCTTCTGTGGTAGCTTCCTGTAATAATAATGACAGTAAAAACGGCCTCCATTTATTCTCCCCTAGGGCTGGCTCTGGTCAAGCTGAGTCTTATTCAAGTCCTCTCAGAGGGGAGGTATGGAGGGGAGGGGGAAGAAAGGGCTTCTGCTCCACTCAACCTCTCTGTGCCGCACTGCTCTTCTGGTGAAGGGTGCTATTACAGCCTTAGCGTAAGGTGTTCTGAGAAGACATGTTGTGGAAAGAGCAACAGACACACAAGATGGCAGTTTAGGCTGTCTACTGGCGTTTGTCATCTCTCGATTTTAATTGCCAGTGCTGCTGGGTGGTACTTGTCATGCAGCCAGTTCAAATGGTATGCTGTTGCCAGGAAGAGAACGCTGGGAAGCATCTTAATTAAACAGGTGTCAGATGGGAGAGAGGCTGGAGGGGAGTGGTTTGTCTGTGTGCCTTGCTTCCATCTCCCGCCGCCGTTCCCACGTGAAAGCCAACAAAGGCTTTGGTCTGAGGAGGCAATAAGGCTGGAGCAAATGGAGAGGAGATGAGTGCATTGTATTGATTAGACACAGTCTGTGTTCTTTCTCAGTGTAATATCTGGGAAGGAGAGCCTCAGAGAGCCCTTTATTAGCTGATGATTAGAGCAATGCTATCTGGTATTCCATATACAGTGCCTTGCAAAAGTATTCATCCCCCTTGGCGTTTTTCCTATTTTGTTGCATTACAACCTGTAATTTAAATTGATTTTTATTTGGATTTCATGTAATGGACATACACAAAATAGTCCAAATTGGTGAAGTGAAATGAAAAAAAACTTGTTTCAAAAAAATTTATAACGGAAAAGTGGTGCGTGCATATGTATTCACCCCCTTTGCTATGAAGCCCCTAAATAAGATCTGGTGCAACCAATTAATACCTTCAGAAGTCACATAATTTGTTAGATTGCACACAGGTGGACTTTATTTAAGTGTCACATGATCTGTCACATGATCTCAGTATATATACACCTGTTCTGAAAGGCCCCAGAGTCTGCAACACCACTAAGCAAGGGGCACCACCAAGCAAGCAGCACCATGAAGACCAAGGAGCTCTCCAAACAGGTCAGGGACAAAGTTGTGGAGAAGTACAGATTAGGGTTGGGTTATAAAAAAATATCAAACTTTGAACATCCCACGGAGCACCATTTAAATCCATTATAAAAAATTGAACGAATATGGCACCACAACAAACCTGCCAAGAGAGGGCTGCCCACCAACACTCACGGACCAGGCAAGGAGGGCATTAATCAGAGAGGCAGCAAAGAGACCAAAGATAACCCTGAAGGAGCTGCACAGCTCCACAGCGGAGATTGGAGTATCTGTCCATAGGACCACTTTAAGCCATACACTCCACAGAGCTGGGCTATATGGAAGAGTGGCCAGAAAAAAGCCATTGCTTAAAGAAAAAAAGAAGCAAACACGTTTGGTGTTCACCAAAGGGCATGTGGGAGACTCCCCAAATATATGGAAGAGGGTACTCTGGTCAGATGAGACTAAAATTGAGCTTTTTGGCCATCAAGGAAAACGCTATGTCTGGCGGAAACCCAACACCTCTCTTCACCCGGAGAACACCATCCCCACAGTGAAGCATGGTTGTGGCAGCATCATGCTGTGGGGAAGTTTTACATCGGCAGGGACTGGGAAACTGGCTCTACAAAGTATTGACTTTGGGGGGGGTGAATAGTTATGCACGCTCAAGTTTTATTTTTTGTCTTATTTCTTGTTTGTTTCACAATAAAACATATTTAGCAACTTCAAAGTCTGGGAAACTGGTCAGAATTGAAGGAATGATGGATGGCGCTAAATAGAGGGAAATTCTTGAGGGAAACCTGTTTCAGTCTTCCAGAGATTTGAGACTGGGACGGAGGTTCACCATCCAGCAGGACAATGACCCTAAGCATACTGCTAAAGCAACACTTGAGTGGTTTAAGGGGAAACATTTAAATGTCTTGGAATGGCCTAGTCAAAGCCCAGACCTCAATCCAATTGAGAATCTGTGGTATGACTTAAAGATTGCTGTACGCCAGCGGAACCCATCCAACTTGAAGGAGCTGGAGCAGTTTTGCCTTGAAGAATGGTCAAAATTCCCAGTGGCTAGATGTGCCAAGCTTATAGAGACATACCCCAAGAGACTTGAAGCTGTAATTGCTGCAAAAGCTGGCTCTACAAAGTATTGACTTTGGGGGGGGTGAATAGTTATGCACGCTCAAGTTTAATTTTTTGTCTTATTTCTTGTTTGTTTCACAATAAAACATATTTAGCAACTTCAAACATGTTGTGTAAATCAAATGATACAAACCCCCCAAAAATCAATTTTAATTCCAGGTTGTAAGGCAACAAAATAGGAAAAATGCCAAGGGGGGTGAATACTTTCGCAAGCCACTGTATGTTGAGGGGGATTTGAAAGACAACCAACTAGGGTATTCGTTCTGTGTCAGGTGCCTTATAACAACAATAAGAAGAAATGTGGCATGCAGCACAAATGCATGAGGACTGATATGTTCTTTCTGTTTTTCCTCGCTCTCTCTCCCTTACCCCTCTCTCAGGTATGCCTGGACGATCGCTCAGTGTCGTACCTGTGCATCACACATGGGCTGGAAGTTCACAGCCACCAAGAAAGACTTGTCCCCTCCTCGTTTCTGGGGCTTGACCCGCTCGGCCATGCTACCCCGCATCCCCCAGACTGAGGGTGAGGAGGGGGACGAGGGCTCCCGCCTACTCTGCCTGTGACAACATGGGGACCTCCCCTCCCCACCCCCCATGTCCCCAACGGGTCTTCGATCGCCCCACCCTGTCCATTGGGTCTCTCTTTTATTAATCGATGCATCCCGCCCACCCCCGACAGCCATGGCAGCACATTCATCATATTAGTGTAAAGGTCATCCTGCTTTTAAATGGCACTTTCTAACACAGAGAGAGAGGGGGGGGAGCGAGAGAGAGCGAGAGAGAGCGAGCGAGCGAGGAGGAGGTAGGAGGGGTGTTTTGTTCCTGAGTGCAGGGACACTGGTGATGGAATGCGTTGCACATCGACAGATAGATGTGGGGAATGGAGCAAGAGATTAATTCTGCAACACAGGCATATCTTCCCCATAGCATGCTACTCTTGACCTGTCTGTACTGCTGTTTGTACTGTGGTCTGTCTATCCAGCTTCTATGCTATCTGCCACAGACACGGCACGCACCAGTGCATTGCCACTTGCTCTTAAACATAGTGGGTGTGACTTTGCATGCAGTATCCAGCTAGGTGTGTATAGGTTTATAGACACCCATCAAGAGGACCTGTAGTCCCCATAATCTATCTCTAAACAAATCAATCAATAGAAAGCCACTTGGGATTCAGGTCCACTGTTTGTCCTTGATGTGTTTCTCAGAGGAGCTCAATTCAGCTGGATCGTTTCATGGAGAGTTAAACCATGTAAAATCCACGATTAGAGGGTGTACGAACATGTGAAAGTATGCTGCTTTTACAAGGATGTTTCATGCCTTTGTTTCAAATGCCAGATGTTTTGATCAATTGATCATATGCAAGGAATGCATATAATGGAGGAATTTGGATCATGAAGAATGTAAGGAAGCTATTGCTTTATTTTGCCATGCGTGGAAATATATTCTTTGTTTGGTTTTCATATTATCACATTGTCTAAAAACGTACAGTGTGTATATATAATACACATGTAGAGATACTGGTTTCTATTTTGAAACGGATGGAGGCCCATTGAACTGCAAGACATGGTTCCTCTGAAGACAAGGAGTACCTCTGGTCAGTGAAGAGTAGAGTTGGTTTGGTGCCTGGTGTAATATAGACTTGGATAGCAGGGCACAAGGCAGTGGAGCCAGAGCTACTAGAATCTGTCTTTCTCCATGGTTCTATATGTGTTGTTGATGCTGCACTAAGGGCATGGCTGAATGGCGTGCCTATGGTCCAAATCAATGTCTTATGAGCCACACAATTAAATGGGACATTGTGTTAATTAACCTGTATTGGTTGAAAATGGCAACATCATATCAAGTGTTACCTACATAACTATATTTTTGTTTAGATCTATGTATTTGTTTTAAATTAAGAATTGTATTCCTTGCTGATGTACAAGGTTATTTTGGCTCATGTTTGTTAAACATTTTAGAGTAAGTAACCAATAAAAGTCAATGATAGCATTTCTGGTCTGATATAACTAATGTATCTATGTAGAACCTCAACACTCTTGCCCCTCCCATTGCCATGTATTTCCATTTTAGAACAATGTAAAACATGATTGATTTGTTCAGCTCAATTATCAACAATTGAGTAAAGTAATTCTACGCAATAAGAAATGTTCTACAATACGATTGAGATTGTCTTTTGTTTATATGTGATGTCCCAGTTGGTAACCTTAAAGGTCCAATGCAGCCGTTTTTATATCAAATCATTTCTGGGTAACAATTAAAGTACCTTACTGTGATTGTTTTCAATTAAAATGGTCAAAAAGAAACATAGCTTTTTAGCAAAGAGCAATTTCCCAAGCAATAATTTTACCAGAACTGTCTGGGAGTGGTCTGACTTGGGAGGGGAAAACTGAAAACTAGCTGTTATTGGCAGAGAGGTTTGGAACTTTTATTGGTCTATTAACTTGTTTATCGCCTGGTGATGTCACCAGGCAGGCCAAAACTCCATCCCACCAAAACAGGCTGAAATTTCAGGCGGTCTTTTCAAACCACTCTTACACTAAAAGGACATTATCATAATTTCTTACAGTTTTGCAGTATTATTCCAACCTCATAGTGTAGAAATATTTAAAAACAGGAAAATCATGTATTTGACTGCATTGGGCCTTTTAAGAGGAGACCATGTCATTGAAGAAGAACATTGGAGTAGCGGAAATAGAAAACAAGTAGAAAAGGAGCCTCAGATGGCTTGGTAAAAAAAAGTTTAGAAACTGTGATCTACAGTGTAAAAACAGAGCATAGTACAGTACCACAGTCAGATCACGCCATCAGCATAGAGTCCACTATATTTTCTCTGAACAGGAATGCTATGTGATCTCTTATCATTGTATTAATATTAATCTAGGTTAACCCAGGACTAAAATGTCATGTAATTTGGTCAGATGTTTACGCAGTCTGTCCACGAGAGATTACATCAATATACACTGAGTGTACAAAACATTAGGAACACCTGCTCTTTCCATGACATAGACTGACCAGGTGAATCCAGGTGAAAGCTATGATCTCTTATTGATGTCACCTGTTAAATTCACTTCAATCAGTGTAGATGAAAGGGAGAAGACCGGTTAAAGAAGGATTTATAAGCCTTGAGACAATTGAGACATGGACTGTGCATGTGTGCCATTCAGAGTGAATGGGCAAGACAAAATATTTAAGTGCCTTTGAATGGGGTATGGAAGTAGGTGCCAGGCACACCAGTTTGAGCGTGTCAAGAACTGCAATGCTGCTGGATTTTTCACGCCCAGTAGTTTCCTGTGTGTCTCAAGAATGGTCCACCACCCAAAGGACATCCAGCCAACTTGACACAACTGTGGGAAGCATTGGAGTCAACATGGGCCAGCATCCCTGTGGAACAAAAAAAAGTATGTTTGGATGACACTGAGGGGCAACGCTGTTACATCCAATGCCTGTTTGCCTGAGGCTGATGCCGCGCAGGTGCTTGTACACGTGTGCACATGCATATACACACACTCACATTCAAACGCACGCACACACACACACACACACACACCCATGTAAATAGTGCCACACATGCACTCAAACGTATACAGTTGGTCTTGCTGTTTAGATTTTTGTTGTCCTTGATGTCTTTTGTTTTTGCATTGTTTTTCTTTTTGTTCATTTTGTTGGTGCATTGGGGGACGGTGGCTTGTTGGGGATGGGGAATGGAGGGAGAGGTTTTTTTTAGGGGGGTCTCGGATGGTTGAGGGGCAGCTCTCTGGGAACTTTAGGGGGATCTTGGATGGTTGGTGGCCTGGCGTTTGGGAGCTTGGGCCTGTAGCCGATAGGTCGCTAGTTCGGGTCCCCGTTTTGACTTGGTGGGAGATCTTGACCCTGGTTGCTCCTGTAGCTCGCTCTGGATGGGAGTCTGTCAGATGACTGAATGTAATGTAAATGTTGAGTGGCTTCACTGCAGGTAGATTGTATGTTTTAATATAAAAAATAAAAAAATGGACACAAATAAAAACATGGGCCAGCATCCCTGTGGATGCTTTCGACACCTTGTAGAGTCCATGCCCTGACAAAAGGGGTCCAGCTCAATATTAGGAAGGTGTTCCTAATGTTTTGTACACTCAGTGTAAGCTTTGTGATGACTTTAAATGTAATCAAACGGGCACAGTTTTTAGCTTGTTTTATTAGATATGATAAAAAATGTTCTTAAGGGTATAGCTACTCTAATGGCTTTTTCCATTTGTGATCCAGATTTACTCTTGTCATTAATGCATCAGTGTGACCTGAAGTTCCGTTGGCAGTAACATCTGTAACGTCTATCTACAAACTCATCTTGACATGTCAATATGCCTTAACGTATACTGTGTGTGTGTGTGGTTGATTGAATAAAGGCAGCTACACAGCCAGAGGTTGTCCAATATTACCAATATGGAGAAGGCAATGGAAAAGTATCTATGAAGGAAATTGTTGTCCCTTTGTGTGTTTGTTTGTGTCCTCAGTGGCAGCCCCCGGGGTCAGACTGTTTAAGGTCAATACAGTGTAATCCACCTGACAGAGACAATAACCATCACCATGGGAGAGGATCAATAGGACCATGTCTGCTGGACTTACTCTGGGGATCCTAGTCTCACAGAGCTGGTGAACACATGATTGGTCTTAATTGTGGTTTAATATAGTAGAATGAAACCAATACAGTGGACATATTTTTGTACAGTGTCTTACCAAAGAAGTTACCCAAGAGATTAGAGACCAGTGGTATCCAATCACAGCATTCCCTTTGTCAAGTTTGAGGACAAAACCCAATCTTTAGTCAGGAGCAGTGGTGGCTGCTGAGGGGAGGACGCCTCATAATAATGCCTGGAAAGGAGTGAAAGGAATGGCATCAAACACATGGAACCTATGTGTTTGATGTACACTGCTCAAAAAAATAAAGGGAACACTTAAACAACACAATGTAACTCCAAGTCAATCACACTTCTGTGAAATCAAACTGTCCACTTAGGAAGCAACACTGATTGACAATACATTTCACATGCTGTTGTGCAAATGGAATAGACAACAGGTGGAAATTATAGGCAATTAGCAAGACACCCCCAATAAAGGACTGGTTTTGCAGGTGGTGACCACAGACCACTTTTCAGTTCCTATGCTTCCTGGCTGATGTTTTGGTCACTTTTGAATGCTGGCGGTGCTTTCACTCTAGTGGTAGCATGAGACGGAGTCTACAACCCACACAAGTGGCTCAGGTAGTGCAGCTCATCCAGGATGGCACATCAATGCGAGCTGTGGCAAGAAGGTTTGCTGTGTCTGTCAGCGTAGTGTCCAGAGCATGGAGGCGCTACCAGGAGACAGGCCAGTACATCAGGAGACGTGGAGGAGGCCGTAGGAGGGCAACAACCCAGCAGCAGGACTGCTACCTCCGCCTTTGTGCAAGGAGGAGCAGGAGGAGCACTGCCAGAGCCCTGCAAAATGACCTCCAGCAGGCCACAAATGTGCATGTGTCTGCTCAAACGGTCAGAAACAGACTCCATGAGGGTGGTATGAGGGCCCGACGTCCACAGGTGGGGGTTGTGCTTACAGCCCAACACCGTGCAGGACGTTTGGCATTTGCCAGAGAACACCAAGATTGGCAAATTCGCCACTGGCGCCCTGTGCTCTTCACAGATGAAAGCAGGTTCACACTGAGCACGTGACAGAGTCTGGAGACGCTGTGGAGAACGTTCTGCTGCCTGCAACATCCTCCAGCATGACCGGTTTGGCGGTGGGTCAGTCATGGTGTGGGGTGGCATTTCTTTGGGGGGCCGCACAGCCCTCCATGTGCTCGCCAGAGGTAGCCTGACTGCCATTAGGTACCGAGATGAGAGCCATATTACCTTGCATCCTAGTGCTGGCTTGCCTCTGAAGTTAAGCAGGGTTGGGTTGGTCGAGCCTTGGGAGATGGGTGTTGGAGGGCCAGTAGGGGGCACTCTTCCCTCTACTCTAACGACACTCCAATGCCCTTGAATGTTTTCAGTGTTCTACTGTAGCTAAAATCTAAATCAGGAGCTGAAAACTCCACAGCGTAAGTGTTTGTTACTTGGCGCATCAAATCAAATCAAATGTTATTTGTCACATGCGCCGAATAAAACAGGTGTAGACCTTACAGTGAAATGCTTACTTACAAGCCCTTAACCAACAATGGAGTTTAAAGAAAAATAAGTGTTAAGTAAAAAATGGATAACTAAAAAATAACAAATAATGAAAGAGCAGCAGTAAAATAACAGTAGCGAGGCTATATACAGGGGGTACCGGTACAGAGTCAATGTGCGGGGGCACAGGTTAGTCGAGGTAATTGAGGTAATATGTGCATGTAGGTGGAGTTAAAGTGACTGCATAGATAATAAACAGAGAGTAGCAGCAGCGTAAAAGAGGGGGGGGGGCAATGCAAATAGTCCAGGTAGCCATTTGATTAGATGTTCAGGAGTCTTATGGCTTGGGGGTAGAAGCTGTTAAGAAGCCTTTTGGACCTAGACTTGGCGCTCCGGTACCGCTTGCCGTGCGGTAGCAGAGAGAACAGTCTATGACTAGGGTGGCTGGAGTCTTTGACAATTTTTAGGGCCTTCCTCTGACAACGCCTGGTAAAGAGGTCCTGGATGGCAGTAAGCTTGGCCCCAGTGATGTACTGGGCTGTACGCACTACCCTCTGTAGTGCCTTGCGGTCGGAGGCCAAGCAGTTGCCATACCAAGCAGTGATGCAACCAGTCAGGATGCTCTCGATGGTGCAGCTGTATAACTTTTTGAGGATGTGAGGACCCATGCCAAATCTTTTCAGTCTCCTGACGGGGAATAGGCTTTGTCGTGCCCTCTTCACGACTGTCTTGGTGTATTTGGAACATGATAGTTTGTTGGTGATATGGACACCAAGGAACTTGAAGCTCTCAACCTGCTCCACTACAGCCCCGTCGATGAGAATGGGGGCGTGCTCGGTCCTCTCTTTCCTGTAGTCCACAATGATATCCTTTGTCTTGATCACGTTGAGGGAGAGGTTGTTATCCTGGCACCACCCTGCCAGGTCTCTGACCTCCTCCCATAGGCAGTCTCATTGTTGTCTGTCATCAGGCCTACCACTGTTGTGTCGTCGGCAAACTTAATGATGGTGTTGGAGTCATGCCTGGCCATGCAGTGATGGGTGAACAGGGAGTACAGGAGGGGACTGAGCACACACCCCTGAGGGGCCCTCGTGTTGAGGATCAGCGTGGCAGATGTGTTGTTACCTGGTAAAGGTTTACCACCTGGGGGCGGCCCGTCAGGAAGTCCAGGATCCAGTTGCAGAGGGAGGTGTTAAGTCCCAGGGTCCTTAGCTTAGTGATGAGTTTTGAGGGCACTATGGTGTTGAACGCTGAGCTGTAGTCAATGAATAGCATTCTCACGTATGTGTTCCTTTTGTCCAGGTGGGAAAGGGCAGTGTGGAGTGCAATAGAGATTGCATAATCTGTGGATCTGTTGGGGCAGTATGCGAATTGGAGTGGGTCTAGGGTTTCTGGGATAATGGTGCTGATGTGAGCCATGACCAGCCTTTCAAAGCACTTCATGGCTACAGACGTGAGTGCTACCAGTCGGTAGTCATTTAGGCAGGTTACCTTAGTGTTCTTGGGCACAGGGACTATGGTGGTCTGCTTGAAACATGTTGGTTATCAGACTCAGTCAGGGACAGGTTGAAAATGTCAGCGTAGACACTTGACAGTTGGTCAGCGCATGCTCGGAGTACACGTCCTGGTAATCCGTCTGGCACTGCGGCCTTGTGAATGTTGACCTGTTTAAAGGTCTTGCTCACATCAGCTACGGAGAGCGTGATCACACAGTCGTCCGGAACAGCTGATGCTCCCATGCATGCTTCAGTGTTGCATGGAGAGAGAGAAGGTAGAAAGAGGGGGGAGGTAGTAAGAAATGGCGAGATCGATCATAGATTATATTCATTATGGCCATGCCGATGGAAAATGTAGAATTCAATTGTAAACAAACCAGGGCAAGATAGCCACGAAATTGATCTAGCGAAGGACTTCCTTTCTAGTTTCAAAGAGCATAGTAGGCGAACTGCACAGATAGACCCAAGCAAGATAAAAGCGATGCAGACCAGAGAGAGCAGGATCACAGTCAGGGAGACTAAAGAGACACAAGCCAGGCACCGTGGCTGTTACAGTAGCAGAGGGGGGGCCAAGACGTCTATAACAAGCTCATCGGAGTGCTGTGAGATATGTTATTTTATTGTGTTACTTTTTATTTTACTTTTATTTGATTTAGTAAATATTTTGAACTGCATTGTTGGTTAAGGGTTTGTAAGTAAGCATTTCATGGTAAGGTCTACTACACCTGATGTATTCGGCACGTGACAAATACAATTTGATTTGATAACCTGGAGTAATTTATCCTCTAAGACTGGTGTACTGTTGTGAGCGATAGCTTTATCATAGGCATTGTCATATGGCTGTTAGTTTTGAGGCAGTTGAAAGAGAGGGCTGCACAGGTCCAGGATGTCAAAGAAAGAACAAGTAATTGTCAAATAACAATGGTAGGGAACGGTTTTCATGCATGCGGTTACACTGTATCTGAACACTGTGTTCACCTTTAGACAGACCTCACTCGTTGTGAGTGTCCTGTGTTATTCTCCACGTGTACCAGTCCATGTGAGCATGTGTCTGCTGAACCTCGGGAGGAATGAATGATTTCCATATTTATGTATTTGTAAACGCACAGTAATGACTGATGACTATTCATTTGGGTTGTCTACATATTATTATAATGATATTGTCTTCAATGAGCACTATCAAGCATATTTAAGGAACTTGACAAAAAAACAGTATTTTCTTGGTATTTCATTACTTTAACAGAAGGTTTCCCAAAAGTTTGAAAATGGTTACATTTAATTTTAACTTTGCTAATGTTCTAGGAACATTCTCCAACTGGTTTGACATTGGGAATGTTCTCAAATAGTTCAGAGAATTTTAAGAAACAACGTTCTTCTTCTGTGGGAATTTCAGTACTTCAGCGTTCTACAGGTTTCTTAATCAAATCAAATCAAATCAAATTTTATTGGTCACATGCGCCGAATACAACAGGTGCAGACATCACAGTGAAATGCTTACTTACAGCCCTTAACCAACAGTGCATTTATTTTTAACAAAAAAGTAAAATTAAAACAACAACAAAAAAAGTGTTGAGAAAAAAAAGAGCAGAAGTAAAATAAAATAACAGTAGGGAGGCTATATATACAGGGGGGTACTGTTGCAGAGTCAATGTGCGGGGGCACCGGCTAGTTGAGGTAATATGTACATGTGGGTAGAGTTAAAGTGACTATGCATAAATAATTAACAGAGTAGCAGCAGCGTAAAAAGGATGGGGTGGGGGGGCAGTGCAAATAGTCCGGGTAGCCATGATTAGCTGTTCAGGAGTCTTATGGCTTGGGGGTAGAAGCTGTTGAGAAGTCTTTTGGACCTAGACTTGGCACTCGGTACCGCTTGCCGTGCGGTAGCAGAGAGAACAGTCTATGACTAGGGTGGCTGGAGTCTTTTACAATTTTGAGGGCCTTCCTCTGACACCGCCTGGTATAGAGGTCCTGGATGGCAGGAAGCTTGGCCCCAGTGATGTACTGGGCCGTACGCACTACCCTCTGTAGTGCCTTGCGGTCGGAGGCCAAGCAGTTGCCATACCAGGCGGTGATGCAACCAGTCAGGATGCTCTCGATGGTGCAGCTGTAGAATTTTTGAAGATCTGAGGACCCATGCCAAATCTTTTCAGTCTCCTGAGGGGGAATAGGCTTTGTCGTGCCCTCTTCACGACTGTCTTGGTGTGTTTGGACCATGATAGTTCGTTGGTGATGTGGACACCAAGGAACTTGAAGCTCTCAACCTGTTCCACTACAGCCCCGTCGATGAGAATGGGGGCGTGCTCAGTCCTCTTTTTTTTCCTGTAGTCCACAATCATCTCCTTTGTCTTGGTCACGTTGAGGGAGAGGTTGTTGTCCTGGCACCACACGGCCAGGTCTCTGACCTCCTCCCTATAGGCTGTCTCATCGTTGTCGGTGATCAGGCCTACCACTGTTGTGTCGTCGGCAAACTTAATGATGGTGTTGGAGTCGTGCCTGGCCATGCAGTCATGGGTGAACAGAGAGTACAGGAGGGTACTGAGCACGCACCCCTGAGGGGCCCCCGTGTTGAGGATCAGTGTGGCAGATGTGTTGTTACCTACCCTTACCACCTGGGGGCGGCCCGTCAGGAAGTCCAGGATCCAGTTGCAGAGGGAGGTGTTTAGTCCCAGGATCCTTAGCTTAGTGATGAGCTTAGAGGGCACTATGGTGTTGAATGCTGAGCTGTAGTCAATGAATAGCATTCTCACGTAGGTGTTCCTCTTGTCCAGGTGGGAAAGGGCAGTGTGGAGTGCAATAGAGATTGCATCATCTGTGGATCTGTTGGGGCTGTATGCAAATTGGAGTGGGTCTAGGGTTTCTGGGATAATGCTGTTGATGTGAGCCATGACCAGCCTTTCAAAGCACTTCATGGCTACAGACGTCAGTGCTACGGGTCGGTAGTCATTTAGGCAGGTTATCTTAGAGTCCTTGGGCACGGGGACTATGGTGGTCTGCTTGAAACATGTTGGTATTAAAGACTCAGTCAGGGACATGTTGAAAATGTCAGTGAAGACACTTGCCAGTTGGTCAGCACATGCTCGGAGTACACGTCCTGGTAATCCGTCTGGCCCTGCGGCCTTGTGAATGTTGACCTGCTTAAAAGTCTTACTCACATCGGCTACGGAGAGCGTGATCACATAGTCATCCGGAACAGCTGGTGCTCTCATGCATGCTTCAGTGTTGCTTGCCTCGAAGCGAGCATAGAAGTGGTTTAGCTCGTCTGGTAGGCTTGTGTCACTGGGCAGCTCACGGCTGTGCTTCCCTTTGTAGTCTGTAATAGTTTTCAAGCCCTGCCACATCCGACGAGCGTCAGAGCCAGTGTAGTATGATTAAATCTTAGTCCTGTATTGACTCTTTGCCTGTTTGATGGTTCGTCGGAGGGCATAGCGGGATTTCTTATAAGCGTCCGGGTTAGAGTCTCGTTCCTTGAAAGCGGCAGCTCTACCCTTTAGCTCAGTGCGGATGTTTCCTGTAATCCATGGCTTCTGGTTGGGGTATGTACGTACGGTCACTGTGGGGACGACATCATCAATGCACTTATTGATGAAGCCAGTGACTGATGTGGTGTACTCCTCAATGCTGTCTGAAGAATCCCGGAACATGTTCCAGTCTGTGCTAGCAAAACAGTCCTGTAGCTTAGCATCTGCGTCATCTGACCACTTTTTTATTAACCGAGTCACTGGTGCTTCCTGCTTTAGTTTTTGCAAAAGGTTCTATTTAAAGTAATGTTCTCAAAACATTAAGGAAACTTTCCTGAAAACATTTAGTAACTTTTAAAGAACATTCTTTAAAAACATATACATTCCCTTCTCAGCGTCAACAAAACTCTCTCCTCTATCTTGTTGGTGTGTTGGCCTCGCCCACTAATTGGCCACACCTGAAATTAATGAGTGCTTGTTTCCTTTGAAATGGGGTCTGTTTGAATACACTAAAATGAATAGCTTTGTATGAGTTAAAATAAAAAACATGGCATGCTAGCTCCATCCTGGCAGTGGATTAATTCCAAAGATAGAGAACAGAAGATCATAGGTTTGTATCTCACTGAAGCCGTGCCACAATAAAAAAGAAATGTGTTTGCATGATTAATGCATAAGCAAATAAATGTCCATGTGTCCTATCTGTGCTTGGAATTCAAAACAGTTAACCTAAGCTAGCAGTGTTAAAAGTCTTATTGAAACATGTTCTGAGAACGTTATTTAATTACCTTTAAAAAAAAATCCATTCTCAGAACGTTAATAAAATCTCCCAGGGAAGCTTTCAGAGAACCATAGTAAAACGTTCTCAGAACCTCCCTGCAATCTAAAAATGTATGTTCCCAGAACAGGAGACATTTTAACTTCCGTTCTCAAAACGTTTAAAAAAAACATTCAGTTTTACCAGTCAGGAAGTGTATGGCTTCGTTCCCAGAACCAATGGGAAACCAAAAACATATGGTCCCACAATTTCCAAGGAACCAAATGTGCTAGCTGGGTACATTAACATAAAACACTGGTGGCCAACTGGTGTGGGGGTAAGTCTCAGTGGAAAAGCACTATCAGTGTGTTCCACTCAGCAAAATCCCAAATCCTTGTTACCTGAGGAACACTGACTGGGTGGTTTTTATCTATTTGGTGAATAGCTCAAGTGTGTGTGTGTGTGAGTGAGAGAGAGAGAGAGTGGGAGGGAGGGATGAATCGGAGAGGGACAACAAACAAGCTGTTGTGAGTCACCCACTCTCTGATACACTCAGTCACTCGCTCAGAGACCACACGTGGACATTCAGTATAACAAGCATTTTCAAGAGACTGGTGAATTGTAGAAAATGGCAGAGAATGTATTCAATGACTTATGCTGGAATAAGCCAGATATAACAGCCAATAATTGTCATGGTGTTTTTGATGCCAGGCCATTAGTCCGATTATTTCAGTAAACACACAGCATATGACACACACACACACACACACACCTCTGTCCTCCGCCACTGTTCATACAGTAGCTTCCACCAGCTGGTATATTTAGGAGCCTTTTCTTCTCTGCCTGAGATTCCCTTCTAGGATGTCAGAAGATTGTTGTCTTTATGTGTAGATTAATCATTAACTTTCTTCTCTTCAGAAATTGTAATCATAAGCTGCATTCAAAGAAGTATGTGCCCTCTTGCCATTGGAGGCAATTCACAAAATAACAGAATTAACCTCCAGCGTCATCCAAAACATTGACCCCCAATAGTTTTGTGACTGAACAAACTAGATATCAGTTTTCTTTAGTTTCAAAGTGACTGTATATTTGATTTGGCAGGAGTCGGTAATGGTAACCTACTCATTGGGTTCCGGTAGCTTGATCACCACCACCCTGACTAAACCATGTTGGTGAATCTGGCCCAATAGATTGTTTGCTATCCAGGCCAGACGACTCTAAGGGGAAAGTGTAGGGAACATTCAGGGAGGGCCCCGTTGATTTCTCAGGCTAATGCAAAATTAGAGGGGATGCGGTGGCGGCCTGGATGTTAATCCGATGAGAGCGCTGGGAATGAGATGGCTGTGGATCTGCTGTGTTGTGTTTGATCAAGGATTTAGTATGATGAGCTCCCTATGAGGTTTCATGCCCATCTGACTCTGCCTCCATCCCGTTGTGTCCATTGGTAGTAGGTCAAATACAACTCATAGGACTGTTGTCCCAGACACAGATTAAGCTTAGTCCTGGACTAAAAAACGATTTTAATGGACATTTTCCATTGAGGATGTTTTTTGGTCCAGGACTAGGCTTTGTCTGTGTCCAGCAAACTGGCCCATTGAGTCGTTACAATATGACTATGTTTGAACCACAGCTGGTCACTTTTTCTTAGGAATTAATGGGAAACATATCGAGGAGGTTTTATGACTTTATGAGCCTTTGTTTGGTCCTCACAACAGCACTTTTGGTTGTATAGCTCAGCATATGTTTTGTTATGATGAGAGAGACAGGAAGTTACAACTGAATGAAGGTGTGCACCACTCCTCAAACTCCTTAGACGAATGGCGGATGGCCTCTCTCTTATTATCTTGTTTCCTTTCTGCCCACACTCAAGCTGGCTGCAGTGTGGGTGTGGGGCAATTAATTATATTAGTTTTCCTCTCAATGTTCTTATCGTTCGGCATCTCTCTCCATCTTGCTGTCAAAGCTCAGCTATTTGTTCCGTGTCCTCCTCGTTAATTGGTCAGTGTGTAGAAGAGCAGGTAGGCACAGAGCTAGCTACAGTACATGTTAAAATAGATAATTATGACTATGTTGTGGGGTCTCACAGTGGCTATAACTGACAGGTCTAATTCATCCACCCACTCCTTGGCCTGTGATGTTAAGTAAGTCAGCCACTCCAGCTGGAGCTAACCACCCTGCCAGGAGTAACGGAGCCCTCCAGGTCTCTCCTCGCTCACCTGGTGGCTTTTTGACTGCCTGAATGGTGCTCTTTATTGGAGCTAGTTGAGTCATGATATACAATGGCTTGCGAAAGTATTCACCCCCCTTGGCATTTTTCCTATTTTGTTGCCTTACAACCTGGAATTAAAATTGATTTTTTGGGGGGTTTGTATCATTTGATTTACACAACATGCCTACCACTTTGAAGATGCAAAATATTTTTTCTTGTGAAACAAACAAGAAATAAGACAAAAAAACTGAAAACTTGAGCGTGCATAACTATTCACCCCCCCACCAAAGTCAATACTATGTAGAGCCACCTTTTGCAGTAATTACAGCTGCAAGTCTCTTGGTGTATGTGTCTATAAGCTTGGCACATCTAGCCCACTGGGAATTTTGCCCATTCTTCAAGGCAAAACTGCTCCAGCTCCTTCAAGTTGGATGGTTTCCGCTGCTGTACAGCAATCTTTAAGTCATACCACAGATTCTCAATTGGATTGAGGTGTGGGCTTTGACTAGGCCATTCCAAGACATTTAAATGTTTCCCCTTAAACCACTCGTGTGTTGCTTTAGCAGTATGCTTATGATCATTGTCCTGCTGAAAGGTGAACCTCCGTCCTAGTCTCAAATCTCTGGAAGACTGAAACAGGTTTCCTTCAAGAATTTCCCTGTATTTAGCGCCATCCATCATTCCTTCAATTCTGACCAGTTTCCCAGTCCCTGCCGATGAAAAACATCTCCACAGCATGATGCTGCCACCACCATGCTTCATTGTGGGGATGGTGTTCTCGGGGTGATGAGAGGTGTTGGGTTTGCGCTAGACATAGCGTTTTCCTTGATGGCCAAAAAGCTCAATTTTAGTCTCATCTGACCAGAGTACCTTCTTCCATATGTTTGGGGAGTCTTCCACATGCCTTTTGGCGAACACCAAACGTGTTTCCTTCTTTTTTTCTTTAAGCAATGGCTTTTTTCTGGCCACTCTTCTGTAAAGCCCAGCTCTGTGGAGTGTACAGCTTAAAGTGGTCCTATGGACAGATACTCCAATCTCCGCTGTGGAGCTTTGCAGCTCCTTCAGGATTATCTTTGGTCTCTTTGTTGCCTCTCTGATTAATGCCCTCCTTGCCTGGTCTGTGTTTTGGTGGGCGGCCCTCTCTTGGCAGGTTTGTTGTGGTGCCATATTCTTTCAATTTTTGAATAATGGATTTAATGGTGCTCCGTGGGATGTTCAAAGAACAGTTGTGTGTATATATACTGAGATCATGTGACAGATCATGTGACACTTAGATTGCACATATGTGGACGTTATTTAACTAATTGTGTAACTTCTGAAGGTATTAATTGATTGCACCAGATCTTATTTAGGGGCTTCATAGCAAAGGGGGTGAATACATATGCACACACCACTTTTCCGTTATTTATTTTTTAGAATTGTTTGAAACAAGTAATTTTTTTCATTCAACTTCACCGATTTTGACTATTTTGTGTATGTCCATTACATGAAATCAAAATAAAAAAATCCCTTTAAATTACAGGTTGTAATGCAACAGAATAGGAAAAACGCCAAGGGGGATGAATACTTTTGCAAGGCACTGTAGTTGGAGTCGGTTGCTACAGTACATGGTGAATAAACGTGTATCCTGCTAATAAGGAAGTGTAATCGCTCACATCATCAGAGCTGAGACCATAGAGCCTCATTCTCTGGTAAGTTTCAGTCACTTGCCCTTTGTAGCTCAGTTGATACAACATGGTGCTTAAAACGCAAGGATAGTGGGTTCAATTCCCGGGACCACCCGTACATAAAATGTATGCATGCATGACTCTAAGTCGCTTTGGATAAAGCATCTGCTAAATGGCATGTATTCTTATAAGATGTTGTACTTCTCTCTCACAAACTCTGATGGAAGTGGTGACTCCCGGCAAGTCTCTCCATGATCTGTAGCACAGTTGCAGCTCATCAGCCAAGAGCCTAATTTGTTGCAAGGATCAGAGAGAAGTGCACACACCCCCCTGCTCTCAATCTATTATTCGTTTTGATGATTTCACTGATTATAAGAGTGTCGGAGTAAGAGTAGGTACACCCCGACCTCAGCTCACCCGAGAAATCTTTTGATGAGATAAGTCACAAGTGTCAGTTATGGAATAATTGTAATCCTTACCCATGTAGCTCAACTTTGATACAGCAAAATCCACATGAAGATTGTTGTGATTGGAGTTAGCAAGAAAATGGTTAGGCCTATACATGTTTATGTGGAATATGTGAAGCGGTTCTATTCCCTTGCTTGGATAATCATCAGTACCCACTGCACTGAAAGATGCATGCCCACAGATCCCAGACTATTTATAAACTTCAGAGGTAGTTACAGTTCATGATAACATCTTGTCCAATCACAGGAGCCCTCTCAGTCAAAACAGAGCCGGGCATGGTTGTTGCCATAGTGATCCAGACAAAAACAACCTGTCCGTTGTTTCTACAGTGACATTGGCCTGCTGATGCCAATAATGCCAGAGCAATTCACAGAGCAATAATGAAGCTGTCTCTAATGTGGCGGAGATGTTTTGTGTCCACAGTGTTCTGTCATTGTTAGTTAGGTCTGCTTTGATAACTGCCTTTCTCCCTGGTAGCCTAATAAGTTGGGTGGGTGCAAAGCAAAGCCAAGTAATTTGTTTTGGAAGAACAGGACAGTGGGGTGGTTTGAGGTGTGTTTGGTTTAATGGAGTAGAAATGGTATGGATTGATTCTCCCTAGTCTAGTGCTCACCCCTCACAAACACATTGCTGGAGGATACATCAATTATCCATCTCTTTCCTTCTTCCCTTTCATCCTTTACTCATTTCAGAAACAAGCCTTTGATGAAGGGGGGAATAAGATATTTAAAATAGTGGTTCAGGAGTTACGTTCAGTGGTGTAAAGTACTTAAGTAAAAATACTTTAAGTAGTTTTTTGGGGTATCTGTACTTTATTATTTATATTTTTGACAACTTTTACTTTTACTTCAATACATTCCTAAAGAAAATAATGTACTTTTTACTCCATACATTTTCCCTGACACACAAAAGTACTCGTTACATTTTGAATGCTTAGCAAGACAGGAAAATGGTCCAATTCACACACCTATCAAGAGAACATCCTTGGTTATCTCTACTGCCTCTGATCTGGCGGAATCACTAAACACAAATGCTTTGTTTGTAAATTATGTCTGAGTGTTGGAGTGTGCCCCTGGCTATCCGTAAATTTAAAAACACACGAAGATTGTGCCGTCTGGTTTGCTTAATATAAGGAATTTGAAACTTTTACTTTTGATACTTACAGTGAGGGGAAAAAAGTATTTGATTCCCTGCTGATTTTGTACATTTGCCCACTGACAAAGACATGATCAGTCTATAATTTTAATGGTAGGTTTATTTGAACAGTGAGAGACAGAATAACAACAACAAAATCCAGAAAAACGCATGTCAAAAATGTTATAAATTGATTTGCATTTTAATGAGGGAAACAAGTATTTGACCCCTCTGCAAAACATGACTTAGTACTTGGTGGCAAAACCCTTGTTGGCAATCACAGAGGTCAGACGTTTCTTGTAGTTGGCCACCAGGTTTGCACACATCTCAGGAGGGATTTTGTCCCACTCCTCTTTGCAGATCTTCTCCAAGTCATTAAGGTTTTGAGGCTGACGTTTGGCAACTCGAACCTTCAGCTCCCTCCACAGATTTTCTATGGGATTAAGGTCTGGAGACTGGCTAGGCCACTCCAGGACTTTAATGTGCTTCTTCTTGAGCCACTCCTTTGTTGCCTTGGCCGTGTGTTTTGGGTCATTGTCATGCTGGAATACCCATCCACGACCCATTTTCAATGCCCTGGCTGAGGGATTTGACGGTACATGGCCCCGTCCATCGTCCCTTTGATGCGGTGAAGTTGTCCTGTCCCCTTAGCAGAAAAACACCCCCAAAGCATAATGTTTCCACCTCCATGTTTGATGGTGGGGATGGTGTTCTTGGGGTCATAGGCAGCATTCGTCCTCCTCCAAACACGGCGAGTTGAGTTGATGCCAAAGAGCTCGATTTTGGTCTCATCTGACCACAACACTTTCACCCAGTTCTCCTCTGAATCATTCAGATGTTCATTGGCAAACTTCAGACGGGCCTGTATATGTGCTTTCTTGACCAGGGGGACCTTGCAGGCGCTGCAGGATTTCAGTCCTTCACGGCGTAGTGTGTTACCAATTGTTTTCTTGGTGACTATGATCCCAGCTGCCTTGAGATCATTGACAAGATCCTCCCATGTAGTTCTGGGCTGATTCCTCACCGTTCTCATGATCATTGCAACTCCACGAGGTGAGATCCTGCATGGAGCCCCAGGCCGAGGGAGATTGACAGTTATTTTGTGTTTTTTCCATTTGCGAATAATCGCACCAACTGTTGTCACCTTCTCACCAAGCTGCTTGGCGATGGTCTTGTAGCCCATTCCAGCCTTGTGTAGGTCTACAATCTTGTCCCTGACATCCTTGGAGAGCTCTTTGGTCTTGGCCATGGTGGAGAGTTTGGAATCTGATTGATTGATTTCTTCTGTGGACAGGTGTCTTTTATACAGGTAACAAACTGAGATTAGGAGCACTCCCTTTAAGAGTGTGCTCCTAATCTCAGCTCGTTACCTGTATAAAAGACACCTGGGAGCCAGAAATCTTTCTGATTGAGAGGGGGTCAAATACGTATTTCCCTCATTAAAATGCAAATCAATTTATAACATTTTTGACATGCGTTTTTCTGGATTTTTGTTGTTGTTATTCTGTCTCTCACTGTTCAAATAAACCTACCATTAAAATTATAGACTGATCATTTCTTTGTCAGTGGGCAAACATACAAAATCAGCAGGGGATCAAATACTTTTTTCCCTCACTGTAAGTATATTTAAAACCAAATACTTTTAGACTTTACTCAAGTAGTATTTTACTGGGTGACAAACTTTTACTTGAGTCATTTTCTATTAAGGGATCTTCACTTTTACTCAAGTATGACAATTGGGTACTTTTTCCACCACTGGTTACGTCAGACCTCTCATGTTTACCTTTTATTACCTGCTTGACTGTTATATCTGCGATAAACAGTAATTATTTGTATCAGGTGTATCAAAAGGTGTGTGTGTGTTTATGCCTGTCCATATGTTTAAGTGCACATGATTGAGCCTTCGAGTGTTTCAATCCCTCAGAATTTAGAGGAACATCTTTGCCACTAACAAGCCATGATTATAGGACCTAGACTGATGTTGTATTTCTGTTTACATTTACATTTTATTTTACATTTTATTCATTTAGCAGACGCTCTTATCCAGAGCGACTTACAGTTAGTGCATACATTATTCTTTTTTATTTTCATACTGGCCCCCCGTGGGAATCGAACCCACAACCCTGGCGTTGCAAACGCCATGCTCTACCAACTGAGCTACCTCCCTGCCGGCCATTCCCTCCCCTACCCTGGACGACGCTTAGCCAATTGTGCGCCACCCCATGGGTCTCCCGGTCACGGCCGGCTACGACAGAGCCTGGATTCGAACCAGGATCTCTAGTGGCACAGCTAGCACTGCAATGCAGTGCCTTAGGCCACTGCGCCACTCGGGAGCGCCACTGTTAAAATGACAACTGTGTTTGTAATTATCACACCAACAATCTCCCCTCCCTCTCTCCACATTAGGACACTGTGTATACAATCAGCACACATGGAGTCCTCTGATCATAGTCATCATATTCCTGTCTGGATTTGTCCACGTTTCAATATCTGTTAGCCTAAAAGATCTTGAATTTCAGCAGATTTAGAGCCACAGGATTTCAGTTCAATCCCAGTGAAAGAGCCTATAAGTCTATAAGTCCTGTGTCTAATTGTGAAAGTTTCCTAATGACAGAGTATTACTTTGCCATTTAGAGAATGTTGAGACCCTGGCTGGCCTAAGGCACAGACAGCGTTTCTAGGACAGGACCCCAGAGCGTTTTTCAGTTTACAACAACAACACCAATGTGTGTCTCAGGCAGGGGTTGGATCCAAAATTATTTTCCAATCGTTTCGTTCTGAACAGAACCATTCTTTCTTTGGTTCAGTTCCACTGTTCCGACCAGAGAAATAAAGTTCTGAACCGGTTCGAACCAAAATAAAGTATTGGTTTATATCGTTCCTTTCTGTTCCTTTTTAAACCTCTGAAATATAGCCTACCTTTTTTTACATTTAGCTCGACATCAAATTACTTCACCAATCAGTGCAGATAGAGCAGCTTGTTGTGGAGCAGGTAAGCAATTTAATCTTTATAGGAAAGTCGTTAAGAGCAAATTGTATTTTGCAGTAACAGCATGGTTTAATCATAATGAAAGACAAACACACACACTGTGCTGCCAGTCGCAGTGTAGGACGCAAGGTGCAACTGACATTTTGAAGGTGAGGAAAGAGCGAGAGAGGATGAAGGAAGCTTGCCTTGAAGCGCTGGGCATCTTGTTATGACATGCATTATCTGAATTAGGCCCACAGAATTATACCTACGGAGGAGTGGCTTCTATGGAGGAACTTTCAATGTCTTTGAACTTCTGAGTTGGTTTAATGTTGGACCAGAGTAAACGTTAGCTCGCTAGCTAACAAGCTTGTGTGTGCAGAGCAGCAGTAGAATTAAAAACACGTTTGACCTTTTTGTAGTTATTAAATCCAATGTGAAACGTGATAACTATAGTATCCTTAACTAGCATTGAAAAATTAATTCCATTCTTCTCTATTAAACATCTCTCCCTAATTTCTGAATTATGCTTGTAACGTCGTCAGTAGGCTACAGTAACCTATGCTTCAGAGGGGAGGGGCAGGTAGCCTACACACACACATGCTCATCCATTATTGATGTCACTGACAAATTGTTGTAATATACGTTTTTATTCTTATACCCGTTATTTTTGTACTATACGCTTCTCATTTTATTCTATTGAATGAAAGGTTGTTGTAATACGTTTCTGAGTGACAGAGTGAGGGCTTTGCATAGGCGCTTTGTTGCGATTTTTGTGGGACTGGAAAAAATGCCTTGAATGTAAAATAACGTTATTAACCAGTTTTTATGCTTTTAAAATAATGGTTCAGTTCCGGAACAGTATAGATCACTTTTGTTTTCGGTTCCTCAAATAATTTTGTTATATTCCGTTTTTTGAACCGGTTCCAAACCTTGGTCTCAAGACAGCCTCAAAGAACTTGGACATCCCCTAAGGTTGTTCTTAGTCTGAGGTATAGAACTATTAGATATGCGTGTGTTCATGTGTCTCTTTGTGTGCATGTAAGTGTGTACATGAAGTACAGCACTTTTAGGTGTGTGTGTATGTGTGTTTGTTTGTCTCTCGGTGTCCATGTCAGTTTGTGTATGAAGTATACTGTTCTTGAAATGAGTACATGGTTATACAATTGTGAGTCATAATGTTGCTCATATCAGACTGATACACACACACACACACACACACACACACACACACACAGGGGCAGATTTGGAGGCCCTAGGCAGAGGCCAGTCTGAGGCCCCTGCTCAAGTTTATTTAACATAATCATGGCTACTGAACGAAGAGCTGTTCAGAGACGGCTCTTTTAGGTGAACAAAGCAGAATGAAAAGGCTAACGGAAAAGACTTGAAATGCCCTTTACTAGTAAAGGTTTTTGCATCACCACATGAAACTGGGCAGGGCAATAATTTTGCCTCGAGGGCTTTCAAAATTCAGCGTAGGGCGGCACAGTTTTGCGGGCCAGAAAAAGGATTGTTATTTTAAAATATGTACTCTAGGTCCATTATCATTTCCATTATGGTTTTAGACATTCAAGTTAGGGATGCCCTGATGTGGAAATTCTGAGCCAATATCTATATTATATGTATTTCTTTTTACCATTCTAGCACAGATTCAAACTGCAACCAAGTTTCTGTATTCATTAGACTAATAAGAAAATATGTCAAATGACTTGAATATGGGAAAGGTGTATTTAAATAAATATGTTTGCATCAAAAAGTGAGTGAAGTGCATCAGAAGTGTATTGGAAAGTGCAGGAAAACATCAGGGGAGATTATCAGGTAATAATTGTGTGTAGAAAAAAAGATCTGCATTGTTTTAAATAGCGGTTTTGTCACAGTGCCTTCTATGTGTCCTGTGTGGCTTGTGAGCGTCATAGAGGGAGCGCTAATAGTCCTAACTGTTCAAAAACTAGAGCCAATTTCACAGGAAGAAAACAGATTGGATGTTACCCACGAGCGGAGGAGGGCCTTGAGCGGAGGAGGAAGGCAAGATAACAACATTATGCCAAGTTAACGAGGCCCCTGAGGATGTGAGGCCCCAGGCAATTGCCAAGTTGCCTAATTATAAGAACACCATTGCACACACATTAGTTGTGATTGATTGACAGGCTGTCACACGGTACAGCCTGATTTCCCAGTGCTACACTGACAGGCCCTGGAACAGAACAGCTAATAACAGCTTTCTGACAGTGCCTTGCAAAAGTATTCATCCCCCTTGGCGTTTTTCCTATTTTGTTGCACTACAACCTGTAATTTTAATGGATTTTTATTTGGATTTCATGTAATGGACATACACAAAATAGTCCAAATTGGTGAAGTTTAATGAAAAATTCTAAAAAATAAATAACGGAAAAGTGGTGTGTGCATATGTATTCACCCCCTTTGCTATGAAGCCCCTAAATAAGATCTGGTGCAACCAATTAATACCTTCAGAAGTCACATAATTAGTTAAATAAAGTCCACCTATGTGCAATCTAAGTGTCACATGATCTGTCACATGATCTCAGTATATATACACCTGTTCTGAAAAGCCCCAGAGTCTGCAACACCACTAAGCAAGGGGCACCACCAAGCAAGCGGCACCATGAAGACCAAGGAGCTCTCCAAACAGGTCAGGGACAAAGTTGTGGAGAAGTACAGATCAGGGTTGGGTTATAAAAAAATATCAGAAACTTTGAACATCCCACAGAGCACCATTAAATCCATTATTCAAAAATTGAAAGAATATGGCACCACAACAAACCTGCCAAGAGAGGGCCGCCCACCAACACTCACGGACCAGGCAAGGAGGGCATTAATCAGAGAGGCAACAAAGAGACCAAAGATAACCCTGAAAGAGCTGCAAAGCTCCACAGCGGAGATTGGAGTATCTGTCCATAGGACCACTTTAAGCCATACACTCCACAGAGCTGGGCTTTACGGAAGAGTGGCCAGAAAAAAGCCATTGCTTAAAGAAAAAAAGAAGCAAACACGTTTGGTGTTTGCCAAAAGGCATGTGGGAGACTCCCCAAACATATGGAAGAAGGTTCTCTGGTCAGATGAGACTAAAATTGAGCTTTTTGGCCATCAAGGAAAACGCTATGTCTGGTTTAAACCCAACACCTCTCATCACCCCGAGAACACCATCCCCACATTGAAGCTTGGTGGTGGCATCATCATGCTGTGGGGATGTTTTTCATCAGCAGGGACTGGGAAACGGGTCAGAATTGAAGGAATGATGGATGGCGCTAAATTTAGGGAAATTCTTGAGGGAAACCTGTTTCAGTCTTCCAGAGATTTGAAACTGGGACGGAGGTTCACCTTCCAGCAGGACAATGACCCTAAGCATTCTGCTAAACCAACACTCAAGTGGGTTAAGGGGAAACATTTTAATGTCTTGCAATGGCCTAGTCAAAGCCCACACCTCAATCCAATTGAGAATCTGTGGTATGACTTAAAGATTGTTGTACACCAGCGGAACCCATCCAACTTGAAGGAGCTGGAGCAGTTTTCCCTTGAAGAATGGGCAGAATTCCCAGTGGCTAGATGTGCCAAGCTTATAGAGACATACCCCAAGGGGGTGAATAGTTATGCACTGTCAAGTTGTCCGTTTTTTTGTCTTATTTCTTGTTTGTTTCACAATAAAAAATATTTTGCATCTTCAAAGTGGTAGGCATGTTGTGTAAATCAACTGATACAACCCCCCCAAAATCAATTTTAATTCCAGGTTGTAAGGCAACAAAATAGGAAAAATGCCAAGGGTGGTGAATACTTTCGCAAGCCACTGTATGGAGCTTTGGAACACTACTTCTGACATACAATTATGCTGATATCCATTCCCTTGCCAGGCCACACTTTTATATTTGATCACCTGTTCATACTGTACAGTATGGCTATATTCAGGGAGATACTATGTCAACCAGCTCTCATAACGATACAGAGACAGGTCTGACAGACTCCTAAACCTAGCCTGGTCTCAGATCTGTTTGTGTTCTTGCTAACTCCATTGCTGTCATTGTCAATCCAATCATGTTTTGCATGACAAGGAGTTGGCATGATAGCACAAACAGACTCAGGCTATCCTAAACTCACTGTCATCAAGAACCATGTCCTTACATCACTGCCAAACGTGACCAGTCTGTTCCATGTCTACAGTGAGGGAAAAAAGTATTTGATCCCCTGCTGATTTTGTACGTTTGCCCACTGACAAAGAAATGATCAGTCTATAATTTTAATGGTAGGTTTATTTGAACAGTGAGAAACAGAATAACAACAAAAAAAATCCAGAAAAACACATGTCAAAAATGTTATAAATTGATTTGCATTTTAATGAGGGAAATAAGTATTTGACCCCCTCTCAATCAGAAAGATTTCTGGCTCCCAGGTGTCTTTTATACAGGTAACAAGCTGAGATTAGGAGCACACTCTTAAAGGGAGTGCTCCTAATCTCAGCTTGTTACATTTACATTTACATTTTAGTCATTTAGCAGACGCTCTGTTACCTGTATAAAAGACACCTGTCCACAGAAGCAATCAATCAATCAGATTCCAAACTCTCCACCATGGCCAAGACCAAAGAGCTCTCCAAGGATGTCAGGGACAAGATTGTAGACCTACACAAGGCTGGAATGGGCTACAAGACCATCGCCAAGCAGCTTGGTGAGAAGGTGACAACAGTTGGTGCGATTATTCGCAAATGGAAGAAACACAAAATAACTGTCAATCTCCCTCGGCCTGTGGCTCCATGCAAGATCTCACCTCGTGGAGTTGCAATGATCATGAGAACGGTGAGGAATCAGCCCAGAACTACACGGGAGGATCTTGTCAATGATCTCAAGACAGCTGGGACCATAGTCACCAAGAAAACAATTGGTAACACACTACGCCGTGAAGGACTGAAATCCTGGCCCGTCTGCAGTTTGCCAATGAACATCTGAATGATTCAGAGGAGAACTGGGTGAAAGTGTTGTGGTCAGATGAGACCAAAATCGAGCTCTTTGGCATCAACTCAACTCGCCGTGTTTGGAGGAGGAGGAATGCTGCCTATGACCCCAAGAACACCATCCCCACCATCAAACATGGAGGTGGAAACATTATGCTTTGGGGGTGTTTTTCTGCTAAGGGGACAGGACAACTTCACCGCATCAAAGGGACGATGGACGGGGCCATGTACCGTCAAATCTTGGGTGAGAACCTCCTTCCCTCAGCCAGGGCATTGAAAATGGGTCGTGGATGGTTATTCCAGCATGACAATGACCCAAAACACACAGCCAAGGCAACAAAGGAGTGGCTCAAGAAGAAGCACATTAAGGTCCTGGAGTGGCCTAGCCAGTCTCCAGACCTTAATCCCATAGAAAATCTGTGGAGGGAGCTGAAGGTTCGAGTTGTCAAACGTCAGCCTCGAAACCTTAATGACTTGGAGAAGATCTGCAAAGAGGAGTGGAACAAAATCCCTCCTGAGATGTGTGCAAACCTGGTGGCCAACTACAAGAAACGTCTGACCTCTGTGATTGCCAACAAGGATTTTGCCACCAAGTACTAAGTCATGTTTTCCAGAGGGGTCAAATACTTATTTCCCTCATTAAAATGCAAATCAATTTATAACATTTTTTACATGCATTTTTCTGGATTTTTGTTGTTGTTATTCTGTCTCTCACTGTTCAAATAAACCTAACATTAAAATTATAGACTGATCATGTTTTTGTCAGTGGGCAAACGTACAAAATCAGCAGGGGATCCAATACTTTTTTCCCTCATTGTACATAGCTGTAGTTATTGTCCCTGCTGATTTTAGTATTTACTTGCAGTAAATGCCATTCCATTCTACAGAAGACTCCTGAAATATGCAATGGCTTAGTTGGGACTGTAAAGGCATGCAGAATTTGGAGAGCATGATATCCAGAGCAATGTAAAATAATGTATTTGAACTGGGACTGAAGTTTGCACTTATACAATGTGCAGTTATCAGTAATGGGCTGGAGAGCCATTTTATATGACATTCTTGGATTTTTCGGAAGTCATCGTCACACTATGAACTTCCTTTCTTTCAGTCACTGACTTTTTTTTTTTTCACTGACTAATTAAGGCGAAGGAGTTGGTTGTGTTCTTTGTGTATTCATGACCAACTACTGAAGTGATGTCATTATAAAACAGAACATACTGTACTGCTGCTGTTATTGTATACTGTGATGGATAGATATAGGTAATTGGAGATGCTCAGAATAGATAATTGACTGTGTGAAAACACAATCAAGCCAGGCTCATGTGTGGAAAATGTAGCACTTTATTCATCATACATATTATACTGTGCAAATGATATCAATACAAAGAAAAGGAACATGATTTACAAATGTACAAATGCTTTATGGTATAGCAGTGCAGCTAGTCACACAAATTCGATTTAACTCATTACACAATATATGCATGTTCAAAAGCAGTGATAATTTTCACAATTAAAACAATTATGGTCTATCTAACTTGCATTTATCAAATCAAAGTTTATTTGACGCATACACAGTTTTGCAGATGTTATCGCAGGTGCAGTGAAATGCTTATCAGCATATGAAATGTTGTTTTCCTCAGCTAATCGTTTTGTCGCTCTATTAGCTGTATGATTGTGGTTGTGTACCATAGACCATAGACTAAAGTGACAGTTTTTGATTGTGTACTTAACTAGACATTTTATCCACTGTGTTTAATGCTGTAGCTGCGTGTAGGCTATATGCTGCGGATTATGTTTGTGCATTGATGGTGTGCTTGGTCTCACTTTTTGTAAATTACAAAATAGATACTGGGGGATCTGTTTTAAGAAGAGAGATCATTAGAAATGTAGCAATTCTGCAATTGTACAACAGACACCCTCTTACTAATGGTGCCCAACTCAAACAGGAAAGGGAATTATATAAGAATTCCTTGAAACTCCAAGGAATCTCCCAGAAACAGCTCTGTTGCAGAACAAACATAAAATGGCTTCCAGGAATCTGAAGCTTGGCAACCTTATGGTCTTCATGTCAAATGGAGAACATAGACCCACAAAAATGTTGTAGTTTATTTTACAATCGAATGCACTACAAAATCAGTAGTCTTTCTCAGTTTACAACAGACATAAACATAGAAGACTTTCATACATCATTTTTTGTTGAAACAAAGTTTTCAAAAAATCTGTCTAGTCTTTCTGAAGTTGGCTAGTAATTTGTTAGGTTACATCAACATTGGACTATGTCTGTGAACACACAGCTTCTATTTTGTAACTGCTTCTTTCACTAGGTCTCTGGTATAATAAAAGCACCAAACAGCTGAAGATGATCATAAGATTATTGTTATATTGAATAAATCTATTGTAAACAATCACAGGCAGTAAATACGGTCTACACTATACAATCAAAATGTTTGCAGGTGTTAACTGGTGGTGTTAGATTAGATTTTGACAATTATTCACAAAAAGGTACCAAACTAATTCAACCTCTGGACCAGTGTTTCCCAACTCCACTCCTCGAGTACCCCCAACAGTACACATTTTTGTTGTAACCCTGGACAAGCACACCTGATTCAACTTGTCAATTAATCATTAAGCCCTCAATGAGTTGAATCAGGTGAGTTTGTCTGGGGCTACAACAAAAATGTGTGTGCTGTTGTGGGTACTCGAGGACAGGAGTTGGGAAACACTGCTCTGCGTGAATATTGATATAATAACCATAATATTGAAGTCAACTTGGAGTCACGCTATGGCATGTTGTGTGGTCCCCCCACTACGACTCGTTCGGAAAGCATGCAGTTTATTATGCTACATATTAAATAAATTATGATGAACTTCACAGGGTGGTGAAAGTGCAAGGTGATGAGCTTGTAGCTCCTTTCCAATAAATATCGAGGGTCTTCTTCTGGTGACATGATAATCGATGCTTGGCTGCCATTTGACAAATACAAATAAGATAGCGCTGTTGGCTAAAGCGCACGCGCCAATACCAGACTGGGCACACTCGCTATATAATGTAATATTATTGTGAGAAAACCATCAGTAGAGTTGAAAATGTGCTGGAAAGTCCTTTAACTTGTATTTTTTATTCGGTACATGGGGATTTAACCGCAAAAGTGATGTTTATGTGCACTACGTCATCACGCGCGTACAGGCTTTTATCTGCAACAAGTCAATTTGATGGAAACACATCGCTGGTGGGAAAGCGCATATTGTTTTTATGCAGATTTTAGAATATTCACATTCAAATCTGTCGGAAACCTAGCTAATGTCTCTCAATCTGATGTTGTCTGCCAGAGATTTTACAACCGTGATATATCTCCCTGTGACACCCAGCGCAACCCTACATCACCAACGGAAAACCGTGTGCTCTATTTGGAGTCGGAGATGCTTTTGAAGCTCATGTAGAGCGAGCTGACTACTGTGGCCTCGTAGTTAATGGAGTCTTTCCCGTCAGAAGGCCTTCGGCACAGCACTGTCACCAGTTTATTGGGCAGCTGGCCGCTGAAGAGCAGGTAGATGCAGGGGTTTGCACAGCTGTTCAGACTCGCCATCAGCATCAGGATGGTGAACGTTGCGGCTGCAATGACAATAACACAAGGACAAATGATGCACAGTTACTGCAACCTATGCCTCGATCACACCGACAGTGTCATTGCATTTTGGTAACGTGGTTTCCATGTGGTTGATACCATTCCATTGACTCTATTCCAGCCATTACTCTGAGCCGTCCTCCCCTCAGCAGCCTCCACTGGTTGCAGAGGCAGTTGCAGTGCATTCTATGTGGTGCATATGTTGGATTTATCGAAGGTATGCATCAAATTGTATGCGTAGATGGCTTTACAGAAATGGTAGCAGAAGGTGAATGTTTAACTTTTGTTGCACACATATCCAGATGATGCTGTGTACCATTTTGCCCAATGACGCTGTAGGTGTGATCAATGTGTAAGAGCCTAAATCAGAGGGTGTGTACCAGTGGTGTGAATACCCGGGGTGTGAGGTGGTTGGAGTTGTCAACAAAGCAGCATGACATAAATATGATGTCAAATGTTCTAACTACCAGTAGATTCTTTGAGAAGATATATAAAGCAATCTGTGCATTTGAACAACAGCATAAATACACCTATTTCATTTTTGCATGTCAAAAACCGAATGAGCAATGCTGCCACTGTTTTGAACAGATTAGATCATAGGTTACTATTTAGAACGAGTAGCCAGCTCACGTCACAAATGAATGAGTGCACCAGGGAGAACATAACAAGCATGCAGATGCAATAAGTGAAAACACATTATCTAACTGGGGATAGCTCTGGGCGTTCGTAAATTCTGAACACACAACACCCGCAACACCCGTTGAATATGACCGGTGTCAGTAAACATTGGCAAAAAACGTAATTAGATTGTTGCCAGCAGCACAGTTACAGTCACTAACGCTCTAGATAACATGAAAACAGTCTAACCAGCTCTGCTAGGGCGAGTAAAATGGTCAGAGTTAGGTGTTCTCTCATTTGTGTCTGGAAGTAGCTAACAAGCTAGCCACCTTTAGCCAGTTAGCTTGGGCGCTAGACTGCCTTTGTGAGGTCAGAACGCTCGCATCAACCCTACTCCTCCGCCTGAGCATCCAGTGTGTCCAGTGTGCGCTCTAAATGCTCAGAGAGCAAAATGTACTTAATTTATGAAGGGACATTCTAACAATGCTCTGAATTTACCAACGCCCTCACTCAGCACACTCTGACACCCCAGAGGGAATTTACAAATGCACCCTTAGTCAGATATTAGTTTAGAAAGACTTGAAATTGGCATGAGAGCGAACTGTTAACTAGCTAGCAAGCTACCAGCCAACTAGCTGCTTATCAAAGGTAGATAGCCTATCTGGTTAATTTGACCCAAAAATCATCATGCTTTGTGAGTGATACACACGGTTTTATGCTGTTTTAGTCCACACAACATGTCGCCCTGTCACCTACCCTGATGGACAATAAAAATGGCCAAGCTTTTTTGTCCTACCAGATCCACAATGAGAAGGTTCTAGCTAGTGTATCCCTCTGTCCTTCGACTCTTGTTGGATGTAGTTGTCTGGTTTATCAGGTCCCAGGCACCCATGACTGTTATGATTATTTATTAACAAGTTAATTACAATTTGCTTTTTGCTTTAGCGCCATCTATACCTGATAGAGCAGATCTAGTGACACATGCAGAAGTAAACCGTCTGGTGTGAGAAACTCATTGGGAGCGAGACTAGAGCAGAGCCAGAAGTTCTGACTCAACAGATGCACATTTGAGAGCCCCAGGTCAGTCCATTTACTTTGTGCTGTTATAATACATGCTATTGGCAGTTCCCCCTCATAGCAAATAGCTGGCAAAACAATCCAAGCATTGAGGGAGTTATTTTACGATGGCCCGGATTGAACAAATGTCTGTCACGTCATGAGGAGAAAGCGGGGAGGGAGGAGTGTCGTTCTCAAATCGAACAGTAATCTGTGCCGCTCTGTCATTTTGTCAACAAGGCCAGAAACAAACAACATCTATTTTCCATAAAATAAATGCTAAAATGTCCTAACTAGTTTTCATTGGGAAGGCAGATAAAGCGTTTTTATCAAAAGCAATCACTTTTGCATGGGAAAACACAGAATCCTACTAATTACTATGCGTGCTTAATTACGTCACTTTTGTTTTGAGACGACTTTGCTGTCGGACAGAGCGGGCACCAAGCTCATGCAATCAACTTTCAGCCGGTGCAAAGCAAGCCTACACATGCGCCAGGGCGAGATTAATCAAACCCCCTCAACATTCAGCATGGCCTATGCGCCCACAGAGGTGGGGCTGCTGCTGGCTGCATGCAGTCACTGAGAAACAGAGTAGTAACTGAACAGCTTGTTCTGAACAATCTATTTTTGAAACAGGAAAATGTACACATCTACCGCACTTTTATGAGCATTTAAAACACAATCCATGAATTATATATATATTTTTTAATATATTTTTAAAAATATATATGGGCGGACCGCCGCTGGCTATATTGAAAGTCATAATTGTGGACTTTATTATACAGTTATAATAAGATTGATATCCATATTCTTACTTTCCGTTGGTGCGTCCTTGTCCCACACAGACCAAAGCTGGACCGTGAAGAACGGAGTCCAGCAGATGATGTAGGCAAGCACGATCACCACTGTCATCTTCACAGTCTTGATTCGTGCTTTGGACACCCCGGCCACGCTGCTGGTTCTGGAGGGCAGCTGAAAGGCAACCCCGCTACCCCCATCCTGGTGCGTCTTTAAGTAAAGGTTGTTCTGGATGGCTCGACAGATTCGCACCTGGCACACCACCACGGTCAAAATGGGCAAGACAAAGATAACCAGCGTGGTCCAGGTGATGTATGTCTTCAGGCCCCAGGGCTGGATAAAGTACGCCCAGCAGTCGAACACCCCGGGCGCCACCTGCACCCGCGAGAAGATGAAGATCTGAGGCAGGCCGCCCACGAGGGAGATCGACCAGGCGATGCAAACAGGGATGTTCCAGCGCTCTCGCCTCCTCTGAAACTTGACCATAGGGTTGCAGATAGCCTGGTAGCGGTCAATGGTCATCACTACGATCATGTAGGTGGACGCAAACATGCCCACGACCTGCAGATACTTCACCAAGCGGCACACCAGGTCCGGTCCGATGAATCTGTCCGTAATGTCCCACATGAGCTGCGGGCACACCTGGAAAAACGCCACAACCAGGTCTGCAACGCACAGATGGAACACCAAGACACGCATCTTGGATACCTGTTTGCGCCGCTTCCACAGAACCAGTAGTAGCCCGGTGTTCAGGATAACGGCACTGACGAAGATGACGCTGAGCAGCGCGATCTCTACTTTGGCCAGGTTCTCATCCCGGGGCATGTCCTCAACCTCCATCATCAGACTGAAGTTACTGAGACTGCCATTAAACGGGTACATGGTTTAGGTTTGGAGTGCGAAGAGGCGGGTGCCAGCAACTTTATGCACGAGTGGTCTTCTGCAGAGAAACCAAGATTGATACGCTGACCAACTGAGATACTTTGATATGCTATTACACAAATGTTATGATTTGCCAACCATATCTGATCTAAAACTTCTCAAATAATAATTTAAAAAAGGCTGAGTTAGTAAAATGTCCGAGAATTTGAATTATCCTAAATCTCAAAATAATTAATTGCCCACTAATTTCAACCCATCAAAAAAACATAAGGCCATAGGCTAAAGAAACGTAGGCCTATAACTTAAACAAAGACAACTTACTGATATTTAGTTTGATTGCAGTGCGCATGAGAAGTTGGGGAGAGGTCGACATGAGCTGCAGCCTAGTAGTCTATGGATGAGGTGTTGCAGCTGTTGCTCTGCGCTTTCTATTATTTGCTTGGGAGCAGGGTGGAGCTATCCTTCAGCACCATGTCCGCGCGCACAGCAGCTGCCACCTTTCACGATAGCGAGAAGTCTCAAATATGAGCACGTTTATGAAAACTTTTTATATAACTATTGTTTTATTTTTGAACATAACGCTTTCATTTTTTATTTACAGTTCGGTCATAGGCTAGAGTGTTTCAGGCTTCAGGCTGCTTGGCTCTCTGTATAGGCTAACATATATTTACATTGTACTGCACTAGGTATACTGTTTACATATGCACCCAGTGTTTGGAAGTTGTCTCAGCCTTTAAAGAGAATCCTTTTCCATAAAGAGCTCAATCAAAGACTGTACAGTATGAGAAACGCTGTGGCTCCATGTTTATAGAGAATAATTCAGGTCATTATGTATTAGCTTCCTGGGAGAATGAGAACAGCCCAATTTACACAGAACTGAGCATTCCTGAAACCTTAACCCCAAATTAGCAGGTTATTGTAAAAAGAAAAAAAGACACTTTCAAAAAACAAAACTTGATAAAATTATCATAATTCATAGGCCTACAGTATGCCTGATAGTGGGTGGCATTGCTTAAAAATGTAATGAACGTAACATTTAAATGCAATTCTATTTCTATGAGTGCACAATTGGACATCACCAGCCACTTACTGTAACTTTCAAGATGTTGGTTATTCAATGGGTGACCAGGGTACAGATCCCACCGTGCAAATGCTTTGTGTTCCATCCACAAAATGGATCAATACTGACAATTAATGCACTCCTCTAATAACAATCTACCCTAATACCCTATGACCTATAGTCTCATCCTCCCTATATTGGCCTATCCAGACAGACACATCCCAGGACATGCCAATGTAGCAGAACACTATTAGTGTTCCTGACAGCCTCCAGATGTCCTGAAACAGACAGTGTTGATTCTAGACACACAGTTGACTCCAGCTGGTTACAGATGTTTTCTGTGGAAACACTGGAGGAGGAGAAACTACTCTTACTCTTTTGCCCTTTGGGTCCCTCTTGCGGGAGGCCTATCACAAATGTCAATTAATGTGCACAGTGTTGATTTTTTTGTGTTACATTTCTAGTGTTGATTCAGGAGTTAAATTCACTCTGTAAGAGTGACATTAACACTAAGTGGTGTAAAAGAACCAACATTATTGGTGTTAATAGTTTCAAAAGTGTTATTTTAACACCAGTACAGTGGGACTCATATGTTCACTGAAAATAGTGTACATTCAACACTTTCAGAGTTAAATGTACACCATTGATTTTGCTGTGTGGAACACACAAAATATCTGGAGAATTATATCACTAATAACTCTCACTGGGTCCTTAGAAAAATTATCTGTGGCTCTGACTGTCATGATCGTTGAGAGACGGGTCAGACCAAGGTGCAGCGTGATATGCGAACATGTTTATTAAACTGGATAAACACTAGACAAAATAACAAACTCAACGAAACCGTGAAGTCCTATGGGCTATACACGAAACAAGCCTAACAGGAACATAAACAACAAAAGGCAATGTAACGTGACACTCACTATGGCTAAAACACATACAAGCCGAACAAGATCCCACAACCCAGGCAGGAAAACTGGCTGCCTAAGTATGATCCCCAATCAGAGACAACGAGCGACAGCTGCCTCTGATTGGGAACCACACCCGGCCAAACATAGAAATACAAAACATAGAGTTTCACACCCTGACCAAACTACCTAGAGAATAACAGTCTCTCCAGGTCAGGGCGTGACACTGACTGATAATAATATGTGAATTTGGTGATCAGTTCAGCCTCTGTGCCCAGCGTGCCCTCTGACTCCCTGCACATATTCCCCTGGATCAGAACCCCTGGGAGCTGCAGGTCCTCCTCTTATCATAGACGTCCTCATAGTCATACATCATTGGGTTTTACCCACTGAAGGGGAGGCAAGTTCACTTCCACACAGCCTCCTGGATGTCCAGACTGTGTATGTCTTTCATGGGGAGAGAGATGTGGAGAAGGTGGGATCAGAGGACCCATGTTGTCAACAGAGAGTAAGTTACCTCAATACTGGGAACAATCTTTGAGTCTAACCAATTAGAGGTAAACACTCAATACTGTCTTGGAAAGCTAACACGTCGCTGTGTTTTGTGCATCTTACAGTAAACATATATAAAACCTCAACTACCTCAACTAGTCGGTGCCCCCGCACATTGACTCTGCAACGGTACCCCGCTGTATATATAGCCTCCCTACTGTTACTTTATTTTACTTCTGCTCTTTTTTTCTCAACACTTTTTTTGTTGTTGTTTTATTTTTACTTTTTTTGTTAAAAATAAATGCACTGTTGGTTAAGGGCTGTAAGTAAGCATTTCACTGTAATGTCTGCACCTGTTGTATTCGGCGCATGTGACCAATAAAATTTGATTTGATTTGATTTGATTTCCAAAGAGGACCTTTACATCACACTGATTACATGGAGGCCGCCGGGCACTAACTTGGATTAATCCTGATCAGAGAGACAGACTTTTGAAGTCAGTCCATTTGTTTGACTATACGAGAGAGAGCGAGAAAGAGATATCCATTGATATGATTAATCAGTCTATGGCCTGGGGGCCAGGGCCTCATGTAGGCTAGAGCATTCAACTCAGGCCTTGAGTAAACTTACAATATAACACAGATGGCAAAATAATCCATCAAACATTGCTTATGTCCTTATATTGCCTATGTTTCCGGATTGCCTCCTAGCACTGGCGTATCAGACACCCCGCAGTCCCCGCATGTCGGGGGAGCCCACAAGCTCTGGGGGCCCATGTGCCTTTAAAAAAAAATAAAAAATTCACCTTTATTTAACCAGGTAAGCCAGTTGAGAACAAGTTCTCATTTACAACTGCGACCTGGCCAAGATAAAGCAAAGCAGTGCGATAAAAACAACAACACAGAGTTACATATGGGGTAAAAAAAAAAACATAAAGTCAAAAAAGACAACAGAAAATATATATACAGTGTGTGCAAATGTAGCAATAAATAGGCTATAGTGCAAAATAATTACAATTAGTATTAACACTGGAATGCTAGATTATGTGCAAATAGAGATACTGGGGTGCAAAAGTGCAAAATAAATAACAATATAGGGATGAGGTATTTGGGTGGGCTAATTTCAGAGCCTGTCAATGATGTCTATAAAAAATATATATATTACATATATATACACTACCGCTATATTTCAAAAGTTTTAGAACACCTACTCATTCAAGGGTTTTTCTTTATTTTTACTATTTTCTACATTGTAGAATATTAGTAAAGACATCACAATTATGAAATAACACATATGAAATCATGTAGTAAATATATTTTATATTTGAGATTCTTCAAATAGCCACCCTTTGCCTTGACGACAGCTTTGCACACTCTTGGCATTCTTTCAACCAGCTTCATGAGGTAGTCACCTGGAATGCATTTCAATTAACAGGTGTACCTTCTTAAAAGTTAATTTGTGGAATTTCTTTCCTTCTTAATGCGTTTGAGCCAATCAGTTGTGTTGTGACAAGCTGCAGAGGATAAGTTCATTAGAGTTACCAGCTTCAGAAATTGCAGCCCAAATAAATGCTTCACAGAGTTCAAGTAACAGACACATTTCAACATCAACTGTTCAGCGGAGACTGTGTGAATCAGGCCTTCATGGTCGAATTGCTGCAAAGAAACCACTACTACAGGACACCAATAAGAAGAAGAGACCATAAAGCATGGCGGAGGAGGTGTTATGGTGTGGGGGTGCTTTGCTGGTGACACTGTCTGTGATTTATTTAGAATTCAAGGCACACTTAACCAGCATGGCTACCACAGCATTCTGCAGCGATACACTATCCCATCTGGTTTGGGCTTAGTGGGACTATCATTTGTTTTTCAACAGGACAATGACCCAACACACCTCCAGGCTGTGTAAGGGCTATTTTACCAAGAAGGAGCGTGATGGAGTGCTCCATCAGATGACCTGGCCTCCACAATCCCCCGACCTCAACCAAATTGAGATGGTTTGGGATGAGTCGGACCGCAGAGTGAAGGAAAAGCAGTCAACAAGTGCTCAGCATATGTGGGAACTCCTTCAAGACTGTTGGAAAAGCATTCCAGGTGAAGCTGGTTGAGAGAATGCCAAGAGTGTGCAAAGCTGTCATCAAGGCAAAGGGTGGCAATTTGAAAATATATTTTGATTTGTTTAACACTTTTGTGGTTACTACATGATTCCATATGTGTTATTTCATAGTTTTGATGTCTTCACTATTATTCTACAATGTAGAAAATAGTACAAATAAAGAAAAACCCTTGAATGAGAAGGTGTTCTAAAACTTTTGACCGGTATTGTGTATATACAGTTGAAGTCGGAAGTTTACATACACTTAGGCTGGAGTCATTAAAACTCATTTTTCAACCACTTCACACATTTCTTGTTAACAAACTATAGTTTTGGCAAGTCGGTTAGGACATCTACTTTGTGCATGACACAAGTAATTCTTCCAACAATTGTTTACAGACATATTATTTCACTTAGAATTCACTGTATCACAAATCCAGTGAGTCAGAAGTAAACATACACTAAGTTGACTGTGCCTTTAAACAGCTTGGAAAGTTCCAGAAAATGATGTTATGGCTTTAGAAGCTTCTGATAGGCTAATTGACATAATTTGAGTCAATTGGAGGTGTACCTGTGAATGTATTTCAAGGCCAACCTTCTAACTCAGTAAAGACCTTGTGAAGATGCTGGAGGACCTTCTGAAGATGCTGGAGGAAACAGTTACAAAAGTATCTACAGTAAAACTAGTCCTATATCGACATAACCTGAAAGGCCGCTCAGCAAGGAAGAAGCCACTGCTCCAAAACCGCCATTAAAAAGCCAGACTACAGTTTGCAATTGCACATGGGGACAAAGATTATACTTTTTGGAGAAATGTCCTCTGGTCTGATGAAACAAAAATAGAACTGTTTGGCCATAATGACCATCGTTATGTTTGGAGGAAAAAGGGGGGAAACTTGCAAGCCGAATAACACCATCCCAACCGTGAAGCACAGGGGTGGCAGCATCATGCTGTGGAGGTGCTTTGCTGCAGGAGGGACTGGTGCACTTCACAAAATAGATGGCATCATGAGGAAGGAAAATGATGTGGATATATTGAAGCAACATCTCAAGACATCAGTCAGGAAGTTAAAGCTTGGTCGCAAATGGGTCTTCCAAATGGACAATGACCCCAAGCATACCTCCAAAGTTGTGGCAAAATAGCTTAAGGACAACAAAGTCAAGGTATTGGAGTGGCCATCACAAAGTGTCACGCCCTGACTCAGGGGACGCTTAAATGTTGAGTCAGGGTGTGTATATTCTTTGTTGTGTGTTTTCTATGTTTCTATCTATTATGTGTAGATCTATGTTGGCCGGTGTGGTTCCAAATCAGAGGCAGCTGTAGCTCGTTGTCTCTGATTGGGGATCATACTTAGGCAGCCTATTGGCACTAGTGGGTTGTGGGATCTTGTTCCTTGTAAGGTATGTTGTGTGTGCTACCTTGGACTTCACGTTTCGTTTCCTTTGTTGTTTTGTCGTGTTGTTTATTACTTTAATAAACATGTACGTATATCACGCTGCACCTTGGTCTGACCCGTCATTCAACGAACGTGACAGAAGATCCCACCAAACACGGACCAAGCAGCGTGCCCAGGAGCAGCAGACACCCTGGACACAGGTAGTGGAGCAGAGATCATGGACTTGGGAGGAGATAAGAGAGGATCTGGCCAAGCATATGGAGGCCCTGAAAGGGATGAGGGAGAAGGAGGTGAGATTAGCCGATAGCGGACCCTGGGCGAAGGAGGAAGCCCAGGCAGGAGAGGTGAAACGGAGACCCGAGAGGCAACCCCAAGAAAAAAAATTGGGGTGGCACACGGTGTGAACGACGAGGCAGCAGGAGGCCGTTAAAGGGCGGATCTGCAGGTTAGGAGAGGAGGCCACCATGTTACGGGGGCTATTGGTTCAGAGGGAGCAGGAGTTATTCGGTCAGAGGGAGGCGATACAGGAGGCTAAAAGGGAGAAGGAAAGAGTAGAGGCACGGCGATAGGAGCTGGTTAGGCAGCAGAAGGAGCGGGGGTTAATAAAGGAACCCAGTCCTGCTCCTCGCACCAAGCAAGTGGTGCGTGTCGCCAGTCCGGTCCGTTCTTGCTCCCCGCACCAAGCCAGTGGTGCATGTTCCCAGTACGGCCCGGCCCGTTCCTGCCCCTCGCACCAAGCCTGTGGTGCGCGTCGCCAGTCCGGCCCGGCCTGTTCCTGCCCCTCGCACCAAGCCAGTGGTGCGCGTCGCCAGTCCGGCCCGGCCTGTTCCTGCTCCTCGCACCAAGCAAGTGGTGCACGTCGCCAGTCCGGTCCAGCCTGTTCCTGCCCCTCGCACCAAGCCAGTGGTGCGCGTCGCCAGTCCGGCCCGGCCTGTTCCTGCTCCTCGCACCAAGCCAGTGGTGCGCGTTGCCAGTCCGGCCCGGCCTGTTCCTGCTCCTCGCACCAAGCCAGTGGTGCGCGTCGCCAGTCCGGCCCGGCCTGTTCCTGCTCCTCGCACCAAGCCAGTGGTGCGCGTCGCCAGTCCGGCCTGTTCCTGCTCCTCGCACCAAGCCAGTGGTGCGCGTCGCCAGCCCGGCCTGTTCCTGCTCCTCGCACCAAGCCAGTGGTGCGCGTCGCCAGCCTGGCCCGGCCTGTTCCTGCTCCTCGCACCAAGCCAGTGGTGCGCGTCGCCAGCCCGGCCCGGCCTGTTCCTGCTCCTTGCACCAAGCCAGTGGTGCGCATCGCCAGTCCGGCCCGGCCTGTTCCTGCTCCTCACACCAAGCCAGTGGTGCGCGTCGCCAGCCCGGCCCGGCCTGTTCATGCTCCTCGCACAAAGCCAGTGGTGCGCGTCGCCAGCCCGGCCTGTTCCTGCTCCTCGCACCAAGCCAGTGGTGCGTTTGTCCAGTCCGGCACGGCCCGTGCCCGTTCCACTCAGCTGCTCCACTCCGGAGTCAGAGCAGTCCGCTCCACCGGTGCCTGATCCAGTTCCGGTCAGCTGTTCCACTCCGGAGCCAGAGCAGTCCGCTCCACCGGTGCCTGATCCAGCTCCGGTCAGCTGCTCCACTCGGGAGCCAGAGCAGTCCGCTCCACCGGTGCCTGATCCAGCTCCGGTCAGCTGCTCCACTCCGGAGCCAGAGCAGTCCGCTCCACCGGTGCCTGATCCAGCTCCGGTCAGCTGCGCCACTCCGGAGCCAGAGCAGTCCGCTCCACCGGGGTCCAGTCCAGCTCCGGTCAGCGGCTCCACTCCGGAGCCAGAGCAGTCCGCTCCACCGGTGCCTAGTCCAGCTCCGGTCAGCGGCTCCAGTCCAGACCATGACATCAGCCCCTCTCCAGGTTCGGGGTCTCCCACACCAGGGTCCAGACAGGGCCTGGCGTATCGTGGGAGGAAGGAGAGGGGAAGCAGCGCGCCGAGGTCCAGACCAGACCAGGGGCGCAACAGGGAGGCGGAGAGTAAGAGGTCGTCACGCCACGAGCCGGACAACCTTACAGAGTTCCACTTCTTTCAGCAACAAACAAAAAACTGTGATTGCAGTGGGCTAAGGAATGATAACACTGGACACTGGAGAATTTGAAAAACATTGCCTGGTCGGTTTCACTCTGATTGGAGGACTAGGGTATGGAGAAACCCACGAGTACATCATTATGCTGCATGTCAACATTGCAGGTTGGTGGTGGTGCTGTGATGGTGTGGGGTATGTTTTCATGCTACACATTGGGCCCCTTGATAAGAGTGGATCAATGTTTGAATGCCACAGGATATCTGAACATCATTGCCAATCAGGTACATCCCTTCATGGCAGCAGTGTATCCATCTGTGAATTGATAGATACACTGCTCTGCACAGTTCGTGTCAGCCTCCTTTGTCTTCTTTCATCAATTACCTGTTTTTCGACCACTGGCCTGCCATTGGTTGAATGTCCTTTGGGTGGTGGACCATTCTTGATACACAAGGGAAACTGTTGAGCGTGACAAACCCAGCAGTGTTAAAGTTCTTGACACACTCAAACCGGTGCGCTACCATACCCCGTTCAAAGGCACTTCAATATTTTGTCTTGCCCATTCACCCTCTGAATGACACACATACACAATCCATGTCTCAATTGTCTCAAGGCTTAAAAATTATTCTTTAAACTGACTCCTCCCCTTCATCTACACTGATTTGAAGTGGATTTAACAGGTGACATCAGTAATGTATCATAGCGTTCACCTGGATTCACCTCGACAGTCTATGTCATGGAAAGAGCAGGTGTTCAGAATGTTTTGTACACAGTGGTTTAAACGTCCGCGATATACACTACATGACCAAAATCATGGGCATTAATATGGAGTTGGTCCCCCCTTTGCTGCTATAACAGCCTCCACTCTTCTGGGAAGGCTTTCCACTAAATGTTGGAACATTGCTGCGGGGACTTGCTTCCATTCAGCCACTAGAACATTAGTGAGGTCGGGCACTGATGTAGAGCGATTAGGCCCGCAGTCTGTGTTCCAATTCATCCCAAAGGTGTTCGATGGGGTTGAGGTCAGGGCTCTGTGCAGGCCAGTCAAGTTCTTCCACACTGATCTCAACAAACTATTTATGTATGGACCTCGCTTTGCACATGAGGGCATTGTCATGCTGAAACAGGAAAGGGCCTTCCCCAAACTGTTGCCATAAACTTGAAAGCACAGAATAGTTTATAATGTCATTGCATCCTGTAGCATTAAGATTTCCCTTCACTGGAACTAAGAGGCCTAGCCCAAACCATGAAAAACAGCCCCAGACCATTATTCCTCCTCCACCAAACTTTACAGTTGGCACTATGCATTGGGGCAAGTATCGTTCTCCTGGCATCCGCCAAACCCAGATTCGTCCGTCGGACTGCCAGATAGTGAAGCTTTACACCACTCCAGCCGACGCTTGGCATTGCGCATGGTGATCTTAGGCTTGTGTGCGGCTGCTCGGCCATGGAAACCCATTTCATTAAGCTTCCGACGAACAGGTCTTGTGCTGACGTTGCTTCCAGAGGCAGTTTGGAACTCGGTAGTGAGTGTTGCAACTGAGGACAGACGATTTTTACGCGCTACGCACTTCAGCACTTGGTGGTCCCATTCTGTGAGCTTGTGTGGCCTACCACTTCACGGCTGAGCCATTGTTGCTCCTAGACATTTCCTCTTCACAATAGCCGCACTTACAGTTGACCGCAGTGCTCTTATTCAACTTTCCCATACTGCAGCCTTTTGTGCAGGACTGTGCACCTTGTTCTTTGCCTTTTTCTGCACTTTAGGAACTGTTTTTGAATGGCCTAATTATTCTGCACACACAAGATGAGTATCTGCTGGTGTTGTTGCTGCGCTCAATGTCTGGGAATGCAAGCCTCAGGCTCTTCCGTAAGGGCTCTTTCAATTTGGCTTTATTAATCACCTCTTCCAGTACGGTCGTCCATGAACATCTTTTGACTATTTTGAGGGTTTGGCTTTAAGCATTAATTTTTCACATTTCACAGACACAGCAACTTCTGGAAAAGGGGAGTGGGGGCAGCTGAATAGTGTAATAAGCCTATGTACACATTCAGTATAGGGAAATGCAATATTACATTTACGTCATTTAGCAGACGCTCTTATCCAGAGCGACTTACAGTTAGTGAGTACATACATTATTATTTTTTTCATACTGGCCCCCCGTGGGAATCAAACCCACAACCCTGGCGTTGCAAACGCCATGCTCTACCAACTGAACTACATCCCTGCCGGCCATTTGCATTGTCTTCTCTGTGAGTGAACACCATTTCAAAAATTCCACTGTAGGGTATTAAAAAATGCTGCTGATTTAGAAAACAACTTTACAATAATCACATTTCTGCTTTACAATTCACACTATTTTTTTATTTCCCAATATGTAAGTAATAATATCTAAGTTGACTGTCAGAATGTCTACTGTATCAAAAATGTGTCAAAAATGTATATTGTGTGAGGTACGTAATTGGTCAGGGGTCATTGATTGACAGTAAAACGGACCACTCAGTGAAGACATTCTTTCCCCCGCCCTCCTCAACCGGAAAATAATTACATAACATAAACACAAGCGACTGGCTGGCATAAAAAGACAAGATATCACATCTAACTTTAAATAAATTACTTTTATAATGTCGCTTTTGCGTTTATGACTACCTATATGTTTATCATACTTTTTTCAAGACCGATATCTTGTTAGCTACAGCTGCTAGATCAATTTATTACTTTTTTTGCTAGCTAACGTCAAGTTATGCCTCAAGAGGTTCAAGAAGGAGCGGTTGTTCTCCCGTTGGTAAGGTCTCTGAATAGTCGAATACCGTCGTTTGCAGTGTTTTGTAATCGGAGTCCTCGAATCGTGCGACCAGTATGGATTAATTTCCGCGGGGACCCTCAACCCTACGATATTTTACAGCCAGGAAAAGGAGTGAAAATTTGCACCTTCGTAGGTAGGTAGGCTTAAATAAGCCACAGTGAGTAAGTGTCCCCCTGTAGCTCAGTTGGTAGAGCATGGCGCTTGCAACGCCAGGGTTGTGGGTTCGTTTTCCACGGGGGGCCAGTATGAAAATGTATGCACTCACTAACTGTAAGTTGCTCTGGATAAGAACGTCTGCTAAATGACTAAAATGTAAAATGTCTAAGATTTTCTGTTAATTCAAGACTTTGTAAACAGTAGCTGTCAATAACGCAAGTATACATTAAGGTATCTGTAATAGAATATACTTGTTAATAAAGGAAATTATATAGCTTCCAAAATATTGTTTTACAATGGAGGAGTACCAAAATGGTTGCGCGGTGGCTTCTTCTCTGGTATTATGTCGGTCCGCAAACAAACGTTAAAGGTGCATGCCGCCACCTACTGTACGTGTAGTGAACGAAAAAATATATATATTGCGGAAAAGGGAAAAAAATTATATACAATATAAATCAAAAACCCCATCCCACTCCTTCAGTCATAGTCCAAATCACATCCCTACACATGAGGACGGAACATTCGTTGACAGGTTTCCTTGTAATGCCTCTGCTGTAAAAGCCCATAGGCCCAAAAAACGTTCAGCCGCACTCACAACGATGGTTTTTTTCTCAGATCTCCTCTTTGTTTGCGTTGTGCAGTTTATAACCAATGCAATAAACGATACAAAGTCCACCTTTTTAACATGCTACATATCAGAATCCTGTTGGCGAGTAACATTTACTGGTTTCTCTAATCCAACTACCATGGTTTTTTCAACGTTACTCCCTTTTCCACTCTTCTCAACGCCTCCAGATCACACTGCAGGGGTTTGGACACAAAGGCTCTTATAGGGTATCTCACATAACTCAAATATACATGCGAAGGAAGAGACTTCTCCAAATAACAAAATAATGGATGGTGTGGGCTTCCTTACACCAACCACTGCATCTACTTCTTCAGTTATATCCTTTGTACTCACTTCTAGCGCCACCCCAGAGATAACCCCCTTGATCTGCAATGCAGATTCACACACAACACATTCCTATCCGGTATCTTTTTCAGTTGCAAAGAACGCTCCTAATGCTCCTCAAAAAAAAAAAAGAAAGCCCACTTCTTGTTATCCTCTCTGATGCAACCTTATCCAACGCATCTATAATATTCATCAAGATGTCAAACGGATCTCCCAAATAACGGCAACGGTCCAAAACCCTCAATCCAACAAAAAGAGTCAGTGCAAGGCTTTACTAGATTCCACAACCACTTCTCACGTTTCCCTTCTTGTTCACCACTGCAGTCAAATCCTTACTCTCATCTCCACTTGACGTGCCATCAGTTTCAAACAAAACATCCGCCTCCACCATCTTCTCCCGTCAGTCATCTAGGGTTCTTCAACTATGGTATTGTGGCGGTCCACAAACATTCGTCCACATAATTTTTTTTTTTTCATTTTAGTAATTTTTTTGCTGATGCTCTAATCCAGAGCAATTTACAGTAGCAATTAGGGTTAAGTGCCTTGCTCAAGGGCACATCAACAGATTTTTCACATAGTCGGCTTGGGAATGCGAACCAGCGACCTTTCGGTTACTGGCCCAACTCTGTTAACTGCTAGGCGACCTACTGTGTGGGCTGTGACCGCATACTCTTATGGAGTGTAAATTCATTACACTTTGTGACACAAAAAGGGGAAAAGGGAAGACAAATTGCCTTACCAACTAACCCTACACCCATTAAAACCTCACCACTTCCACTACTTGGCCCTATCTGATCCTACACCAGGCTGGCAGCCTGGGAGGACGGGACATTATCGTTCAGCACACATTGTAACTCTTCTGCAGTAAAATCTCGTACATCCAAGTACTTTTCTGCAGCTGCCACCACTACATCTATTTTCTGTGATTTACATTCCATTTCTGCAGTACAGTTGATAACCATGGTTATGAACGCTAAGAAGCCAACCTTACTAAAGCACGTTATTCCTATCACTCTTAATTGGCCTCGGCCTACTCACAGGGAGCCTTCATCTAGGCTTAATACATATCATTGGTTTAATCCCGACGCTCTGTCTAAACGCAAATACACCTCACTTTTGATACGGTTTTGGAAACCTTTGGAACTTAACTTTCATATAAGCTAGAAAGACTCTTTCAAAAAATATATATATACTTACTGTGCGCAGTTTAGCAAAGTTGCGCCCGGTTGTTTTCACACAAGCATTACAGATATGCATTTATTTGTTTGTCATGCTGTATTTGCTCTTCTTGGTGTTTATCTATCGTCTTTCTGCCTTTCCATGTTCTTATTCTATTAGGTCATCCCTGGATGTTCAGAGATGCAGAGACAGACGAGGCGCTGAAGGCGAATAGTAAAGAGATGTTCCTGCCCAAACCAGTGGAGAATGGACAGGCTGTCCAGGTTAACATCACATTACCAGGTTAGAGAAACATCAGATTTTGGTTCTCCTTTGACCTGTACAGATCATCTGTACACTGATAATAGTGTTGCCTCCCTGTATGTGGGCATCTCTGCTAAGAGGTTTGGACCTTTATGACACTTTAGTGCAATTGTACTCCCTGTGTAACAGCAGGGTCACTGGTGATTATGACTGGAAGATCATTGTTCTGTGTTTTGATCAGCACACGTTACTACTACTACTACTACTACTACTCTGCACTACACATAAGGAATATTATTCTTTAATCTAATAACTATGTCATATCTGTGTATGTGTGTTCTCCCCTCAGTCTTCAGCTTGAAGGAGCGTGCCCTCCAGGTAGTGCGGTGCCTGGTCCGTCCAGAGGACTACAGGAGGCTGGAGATTGCCCGGTGTCTCCATGAGGAGCTGGAGGACCGTCCCAGCGTGCTGAAGGACCTGATGCGCATCTCTCAACGCGTGGAACAGCGCCTCCTAGAAGACAGGCAGCAACCCTAGGAGGCATGGGGAGCGACAGAGTAGGAGTGCTGATTATAGATATCGCTAAATGGCTCTGATTCTGCTGTTGATTGTTCTGAATCTATCAAAATAATAAGATAACATAATTTAAGATGGTCTGATTGGACACTGGGACGTCAGGGTTGAATTCACTGCTGTAGCGACTACCGAGGGTCTTCTCCATTTATTTATTTTTAGCAATTGCTTAATATGTACTTCGTAGCTTATATGTCTCTGCATTCAATGAGAAAAACATTTGTAAACCAATTCAGTGGCCTGACATTAGAGCAGGGATCAAATCAAATCTAATTGTATTGGCCACATGCGCCGAATACAACAGGTGCAGACATTACAGTGAAATGCTTAACCAACAGTGCATTTATTTTTAATAAAAAAGTAAAATAAAACAACAACAAAAAAGTGTTGAGAAAAAAAGAGCAGAAGTAAAATAAAATAACAGTAGGGAGGCTATATATACAGGGGGGTACCGGTGCAGAGTCAATGTATAGGGGCACCGGCTAGCTATCATCAACATGGTTCAGCCGCTGGCTGTTTTTTTGTTGTTGCGGATTGTCAGGGGGCTGGAACATACTTACAATTAATTTGTAGACTGCAAATTGACCGTAAGAAGCCCAAACAGATATAATATTTGACTAAAACATAATCATTTCAAACCTTGCTTACATTTGTACACGGTCACATATCTCTCTTTTATTCCACATGGGAATACTTTGGAACAGATTTCCAAAATTTCAATCACTTGGAGCTGATTTGATATTGTTTTTACAGTCTTTTATGTCTAACAATGTAAAATAAAAATATATATATACACTGTGCATATATATATATCTTTATTTGTACTATTTTCTACATTGTAGAATAATAGTGAAGACATCAAAACTATGAGATAACACATATGGAATCATGTAGTAACCAAAAAAGTGTTAAACAAATCAAAATATATTTTATATTTGAGATTCTTCAAATAGCCACCCTTTGCCTTGATGACAGCTTTGCACACTCTTGGCATTCTCTCAACCAGCTTCACCTGGAATGCTTTTCCAACAGTCTTGAAGGAGTTCCCACTTGTTGACTGCATTTGTTGACTGCTTTTCCTTCACTCTGCCTTCCGACTCATCCCAAACCATCTCAATTGGGTTGAGGTCGGGTGATTGTGGAGGCCAGGTCATCTGATGCAGCACTCCATCACTCTCCTTCTTGGGAAATAGCCCTTACACAGCCTGAAGGTGTGTTGGGTCATTGTCCTGTTGAAAATCAAATGATTGTCCCACAAAGCCCAAACCAGATGGGATGGCATATATCCATGCTGGTTAAGTGTGCCTTGAATTCTAAATAAATCACAGACAGTGTCACCAGCAAAGCACCCCTACACCATAACACCTCCTCCTCCATGCTTTACGGTGGGAACTACACATGCAGAGATCATTCGTTCACCCACACCGCGTCTCACAATGACACGGCGGTTGGAACCAAAAATCTCAAATTTGGACTCTAGACGAAAGGACAAAGTGTAATGTCCATTTCTTATGTTTCTTGGCCCAAGCAGGTCTCTTCTTATTATTGGTGTCCTTTAGTAGTGGTTTCTTTGCAGCAATTCGACCATGAAGGCCTGATTCACACAGTCCCCTCTGAACAGTTGATGTTGAGATGTGTCTATGACTTGAACTCTGTGAAGCATTTATTTGGGCTGCAATTTCTGAGGCTGGTAACTCTAATGAACTTATCCCCTGCAGCAGAGGTAACTCTGGGTCTTCCATTCCTGTGACAGTCCTCATGAGAGCCAGTTTAATCATAGCACTTGATGGTTTTTGCGACTGCACTTGAAGAAACGTTCCAAGTTCTTGAAATGTTCCGTATTGACTGACCTTTATGTCTTAAAGTAATGATGGACTGTTGTTTATCTTTGCTTATTTGAGCTGTTCTTGCCATAATATGGACTTGGTCTTTTCTCAAATAGGGCTATCTTCTGTATACCCCCCTACCTTGTCACAACACAACTGATTGGCTCAAACGCATTAAGAAGGAAATAAATTCCACAAATTAACTTTTAAGAAGGCACACCTGTTAATTGAAATGCATTCCATGTGACTACCTCATGAAGCAGGTTGAGAGAATGCCAAGAGTGTGCAAAGCTGTCATCAAGGCAAAGGGTGGCTATTTGAAGAATCTCAAATATAAAATATATTTAGATTTGTTTAACACTTTTTTGGTTACTACATGATTCCATATGTGTTATTTCATAGTTTTGACTTCTTCACTATTATTCTACAATGTAGAAAATAGTAAAAATAAAGAAAAACCCTTGAATGAGTAGGTGTGTCCAAACTTTTGACAGATAATATATACAGTATTATTTTTGCTCAGAAAACTTGGGAGGCCAAATAAAATCACCCGTGGTTTGGGGAACCCTGCTTTAGAGCATTTTTGCAGGTTTTGCTCATCAGCTTGTTAAACACATTTACTGGGTTTGGAATAGTTTAAGTAAACCAACATGTATTGATTTACACCTTAGCTGGCAATGTGATTTTTTTTACAAACTGTATCATTTATAATGAACAAGCTCCCCCCCCCCCCCGGATGTCCTTTCGTTGGTGGACCATTCTTGATACACACGGGAAACTGTTGTTAGGTTCTAAACGAACCGAGTAAAACTCATGGACGATTAGTAAAGCTCAATCAAGTTTATTCACCCACTGGGTCACACAGCTGCATAAGACAAAGACATGTTTTCACCAGCACAAGTATATATACCCCAATTTGGGTGAAGTATCCTCCCTTCCCTCTAAACATTACATGTTTATTGCTAGGCCGGAAGTTAAGTGATGCGGGCAATAAACTGTTCCTTCTCCCTTAATGTGACCTGACCTCACTCCTCACTGATCCACAGCTATCCACCCTTATCAGTGACTGCAACAATGTGATTGCCTCCACCATATACATTCCTTCTACAGATAACCATTAACTTCTGGTGTAGAAACCAGACTATGGTACTCCTCATTTCCATAGGATACTTGATAATTAACAATAACATGTTCTGCCAGTACTGCATTCCTCTCTCTCCCTCTGTGATATGATTAAGGATATTTCTAGTTTATAAGTCAGAACCCATCACTGTTGAGCATGAAAAACCCAGCAGCATTGCAGTTCTTGACACACCAGTGTGCCTGGCACTTACTACCATAACCCGTTCAAAGGCACTTACATTTTTTGTCTTGCCCATTCACCCTCTGAATGGCACACAATCCATGTCTCAAAAATACTTCTTTAACTTGTCTCCGCCCCTTCATTACACTGATTGAAGTGGATTTAACAAGTGACATCAATAAGGGAGCATAACTTTCACCTGGATTCAGCTGGTCAGTCTGTCATGGAGCAGGTGTTCATAATGTTTTGTACACTCCGTGTATATTGCAAACAGCCTTTTCGAAGCTACGTGGAAAATACATGCTGTATGTATCTACGTGCCCCCTTTTTTCCCCAACGTTTTCTATTTGTAATATATTCCACATATGCAAAAGACTGATAAATAAACCTAATAATTGTTTATGTTTTTGGCCTGTTCCAATTTTCTTAAGACAGTATGTTTCACACTTTAAGGGAATAGTGATATATGGACTAATGGATGTATAAATCCCTACCGTTACACAGCTGGTACATGCAACATGCAACAATTTCAGTTCATAAAAGGAAATCAGTCAATTGAAATAAATAAATTAGGTCCTAATCTATGATTTCACATGACTGGGAATACAGATAAGGCATCTGTTGGTCACAGATACCTTAAAAAAAAGGTAGGGGCGTGGATTAGAAAACCAGTCAGTATCTGGTGTTACCACCATTTGCCTCATAAAGCACGACACATCTCCTTCTCATAGAGTTGATCAGGCTGTTGATTGTGGCCTGTGGAATGTTGTCCCACAACTCTTCAATAGCTGTGCAAAGTTGCTGGATATTGGCGGGAACTTGAACACGCTGTCGGACACGTCGATCCAGAGCATCCCAAACATGCTCAATGGGTGACGTGTCTGGTGAGTATGCAGGCCATGGAAGAACTAGGACATTTTCAGCTTCCAGGAATTGTGTTCAGATACTTGCGACATTGGGCCGTGCATTATCATACTGAAACATGAGGTGATGGCTGCGGATGAATGACACGAGAATGGAACACCTGGGACCCCAGTCACTTCAGAGGACAACAGTGAGTCCAATCATCTCTCTTCTTTCCATCACTATTAGACCATTTCACTCTTATCGCAATGCCACAGCTCATCTGCCTGATATACAGTGAGGGAAAAAAGTATTTGATCCCCTGCTGATTTTGTACGTTTGCCCACTGACAAAGAAATGATCAGTCTATCATTTTAATGGTAGGTTTATTTGAACAGTGAGAGACAGAATAGCAACAAAAGAATCCAGAAAAACGCATGTCGAAAATGTTATAAATTGATTTGCATTTTAATGAGGGAAATAAGTATTTGACCCACTCTCAATCAGAAAGATTTCTGGCTCCCAGGTGTCTTTTATACAGGTAACGAGCTGAGATTAGGAGGACACTCTTAAAGGGAGTGCTCCTAATCTCAGTTTGTTACCTGTATAAAAGACACCTGTCCACAGAAGCAATCAATCAATCAGATTCCAAACTCTCCACCATGGCCAAGACCAATGAGCTCTCCAAGGATGTCAGGGACAAGATTGTAGACCTACACAAGGCTGGAATGGGCTACAAGACCATCGCCAAGCAGCTTGGTGAGAAGGTGACAACAGCTAGTGCGATTATTCGCAAATGGAAGAAACACAAAATAACTGTCAATCTCCCTCTGCCTGGGGCTCCATGCAAGATCTCACCTCGTGGAGTTGCAATGATCATGAGAACGGTGAGGAATCAGCCCAGAACTACACGGGAGGATCTTGTCAATGATCTCAAGGCAGCTGGGACCATAGTCACAAAGAAAACCATTGGTAACACTACGCTGTGAAGGACTGAAATCCTGCATCGCCCGCAAGGTCCCCCTGCTCAAGAAAGCACATATACAGGGCCGTCTAAAGTTTGCCAATGAACATCTGAATGATTCAGAGGAGAACTGGGTGAAAGTGTTGTTGTCAGATGAGACCAAAATGGAGCTCTTTGGCATCAATTCAACTCGCCGTGTTTGGAGGAGGAGGAATGCTGCCTATGACCACAAGAACACTATCCCCACCGTCAAACATGGAGGTGGAAACATTATGCTTTGGGGGTGTTTTTCTGCTAAGGGGACAGGATAACTTCACCGCATCAAAGGGACGATGGACGGGGCCATGTACCGTCAAATCTTGGGTGAGAACCTCCTTCCCTCAGCCAGGGCATTGAAAATGGGTCGTGGATGGGTGTTCCAGCATGACAATGACCCAAAACACAAGGCCAAGGCAACAAAGGAGTGGCTCAAGAAGCAGCACATTAAGGTCCTGGAGTGGCCTAGCCAGTCTCCAGACCTTAATCCCATAGAAAATCTGTGGATGGAGCTGAAGGTTCGAGTTGCCAAACGTCAGCCTCGAAACCTTAATGACTTGGAGAAGATCTGCAAAGAGGAGTGGGATAAAATCCCTCCTGAGATGTGTGCAAACCTGGTGGCCAACTACAAGAAACGTCTGACGTCTGTGATTGCCAACAAGGGTTTTGCCACCAAGTGCTAAGTCATGTTTTGCAGAGGGGTCAAATACTTTTTTCCCTCATTAAAATGCTAATCAATTTATAACATTTTTGACATGCGTTTTTCAGGATTTTTGTTGTTGTTATTCTGTCTCTCACTGTTCAAATAAACCTACCATTAAAATTATAGACTGATCATTTCTTTGTCAGTGGGCAAACGTACAAAATCAGCAGGGGATCAAATACTTTTTTCCCTCACTGTACATGTACCAAGTGTGGATAAATTAATCTACCACAGGGTTATATGTAGATACAGCTAGATTAGGTAAGGCTATATTGGTCATGTTTTAATAGTGATTCACATACCAAAATAGTATGCAATAAGCAGTCGTGTATACATGCATGCACTTTTCTGTAGGGAGGCACATCCAAAAGTCTTTGTATCTCATGGGTGAAAATGTGGAAATATCTTATGCCACCAAGTCTTTTGCGTGGGTAAACAACACAAAAACCCAGCATCACAGACAAAAATCGAGTGCTCTCTTTGTGGTGGATGTTTATCTGCCTCATCTTGATTTCTACCTTTTAAAAACCCTGGCGACCATTTGTAGATTGCCAATGACGTCAATCAGATATAGAATAAAAGATGAACGGTTTCCTGCCAGCTTTCAGTCTAGCATGCATATGGCATGTGAGTTTGTGCATTTAGCTCATTAGTAAAGACTGTTTCATAACACACTGCCATTCAGGTTTACTTCAACAGCATGACATTTTGGCCCCGGAGTCACCCTGTGGTGTTTCCACACAGACCACTGGACCAAAATGAAGACCATGGTATTGACTTCACCAGTACTTTATATGTAGGCTTAGTTTATATTATTAAGGGAATATAACTGGTTATGCATAGGACCTTGAGTTTTTCCTGGTTAAAAGAATCTCCTGGTCCTACATGAATAATTGAGTAAAACAATCATATAAGCTTATCTCTTAGAATGATTTGTAAATCACAATGTTATATTCATGCAGGTACCCACCTATCTGGTCTCAATGCCAGCTGCCATAGTGACAGAGAAAGGTACTGTAGCCCTGAGCAAACTAATTAAACATATGACAAGATTTTCTCATAACTGTTCATGCCAACAATCATTGTATGTAATTTAAATGTGAAATAACATTCAATAAACAAGTCTCTTCTAAATTAAGTTAAGCAATGTTGATGGAATGATTGAAGTCCAAGTATCCTATTCCTTCACTCCTGATAATGTACGTCTCATTAACACAGTCCATCTTACATAAGATTTGAATTACGTTAGCATGCTCCTCTGTTCACACACTACAACTGGAGTCATTCTCCAGTCTCTTCAAAAGGTAATAGTTGAGAGTTTGAAGAGGACATTTCTACTTTAATTAAATTGGCTCTAATGACACTGACTGTGGTTATTTTTGGCTTTTCTCTTACATTGCAGTTTGACGACATAACCCAAGAGCCCAGAGTACAGGTTTTGTGAATATTTCTTTAAACTTCAACTTTTTTTGTCTTGACCTCAAAGCCCTCTGACAAGAAGCGTGGCAGAGACTCTTTTCAAACTCACTTTTACTGTGTACTGACTGTCTCTGAAATGACAGTTGTTGCTCTGCTTGATGTATTGGTCTCTTTCTGCAGCTTGTAGGTTTGTATAGTATGTAGGTGCATCTAGTTTTTTGATGACTGGTATTTCTTACAGTAGGTATTCTTGCTAGGCTGGGTATAATTCCAGTGTGTTGGTAGCTTGGTAGGTTGAAATAAGGGTCTACTGTGCTGGGGACTGGGGTGAGTTCCCCAAAAACATAAAGATAATATTTTGCATTAAGAACATTGTTCGTCCTTGCCCTTGTCCCCAGATCCTCAATTGTATGGGATGGGTCCATTATTCATGATTCATTCAGGACTAGCCGTAATCATGGTAGCGTCCACATTAATGTAGAGATTTTTTGAAACATATTCTCTTCTCATTTACAATAAAAGTGACTCCAAAATGTCACAATACATTATTTACCATTCTATTGGCCACAAAATAATCTGAAACACAACCAAAACAAACAGTAAATGCATCTAACAAATTTGTAGAGTCACAAGCTTGATGTAATCATTGCGTGCTAGGAATATGGGACCAAATACTACGCTTTTGACTACTTTAATACACATATAAGTGAATAGGTCCCAATACTTTTGGTCCCCTAAAATGGGGGGACTATGTACAAAAGTGCTGTAATTTCTAAACGGTTCACCCTATATGGATGAAAATACACTCAAATTAAAGCGGATAGTCTGCACTTTAACTCCATAGTCATTGTTTCATTTCAAATCCAAAGTGCTGGAGTATAGAGCCAAAACAACAAAACATTTGTCACTGTCCCAATACTTTTGTAGCTCACTGTATATGACATGTAGACTGTGTGACATACACATATCAGAGAGGGGAATGATATCTCTCCTTAAGTGAGATCTCTCCTTAAGTCTTTTTTATTTGAGATCCCACTGTGCAATCTGTCCCTGGCCTCAACCTTTACACTTTCATCTTCATCATTTTTATAAGGCTGCCACTGGTAGCTGCAGAGACAAACCCCAGGCTGTGGCCATTAACTCTATCCCTCTGTCTGCTCCACAGAGTTGACACCCACCTTTCCCTCTGCTCCACAGAGTTGAGACCCATCCCTCCCTCTGCTTCACAGAGTTGAGACCCATCCCTCCATCTGCTTCACAGAGTTGAGACCCATCCCTCCCTCTGCTTCACAGAGTTGAGACCCATCCCTCCCTATGCTTCACAGAGTTGAGACCCATCCCTCCCTCTGCTTCACAGAGTTGAGACCCATCCCTCCCTCTGCTTCACAGAGTTGAGACCCATCCCTCCCTCTGCTTCACAGAGTTGAGACCCATCCCTCCCTATGCTTCACATAGTTGAGACCCATCCCTCCCTCTGCTTCACAGAGTTGAGACCCATCCCTCCCTCTGCTTCACAGAGTTGACACCCATCCATCCCTCTGCTTCACAGAGTTGACACCCATCCCTCCCTCTGCTTCACAGAGTTGAGACCCATCCCTCCCTCTGCTTCACAGAGTTGACACCCATCCCTCCCTCTGCTTCACAGAGTTGACACCCATCCCTCCCTCTGCTTCACAGAGTTGAGACCCATCCATCCCTCTGCTTCACAGAGTTGACACCCATACCTCCCTCTGCTCAAGACTCCTTAATCCCCTCTGCTTTAGCTCCTCTGAGACCCCTTGTCAGATTAGTGAGTGCGTGCCAGGGTTTAACACTACAGGAAATACAGTATTACTGCCTATACATCGAAATGTCAGCTAACATACAGTTTGGATAGGAATACTGTCTTCTCTGACCTGCCTACTTTGCAGGGGATTTGATTGTGAAGTAGGGCATATTGGTGTCTCCATAAAAGTGTTTAAGACTGATTCACTGAGAGGCCCAAAGCAGTGCCTATATTTTAGAGTAACAGCATGCCTCTAAGTTATGATAGAATACATTGCCTCCCTGGAGATGATGTTGACTCTATCACCCAGCCAGGTGACTGATGATGATGTAGCTGGCTAATGTTATTGCTTCTGCTCGAGGTCATGGACACAGATTTGGAGCCTACAAAACCCTGGGATTACCAATAGTCTGAAGAAGGAGAATCTGTTGCTAATTTCAATGTTTGAAGTTTTCTAAATCATTCTTGCCTTTCATGTATTCTTGCTACTGTGCTCCAGTGGTGGAAAAAGTACCCAATTGTCATACTTGAGTAAAAGTAAAGTACCTTAATAGAAAATGACTCGCGTAAAAGTAAAAGTCACCCAGTTTGGTTTTAGATATACTTAAAGTGCATTCGGAAAGTATTCAGACCCCTTCCCTTTTTCCACATTTTGTTACAGCCTTATTCTAAAATGGGTTAAATAAATAAAAATCCTCATCAATCTACATTTACATTTTTTACATTTACATCATTTAGCAGACGCTCTTATCCAGAGCGACTTACAAATTGGTGCATTGAACTTATGATAGCCACCGGGACAACCACTTTTCTTCTTTTTTTTATGGGGGGGGGGGGGTAGAATGATTACTTTATACTATTCCAGGTATTCCTTAAAGAGGTAGGGTTTCAATTGTCTCCGGAAGGTGGTCAGTGACTCCGCTGTCCTGGCGTCGTGGGGGAGCTTATTCCACCATTGGGGTGCCAGAGCAGCGAATAGCTTTGACTGGGCTGAGCGGGAACTGTGCTTCCGTAGAGGTAGGGGAGCTAGCAGGCCAGAGGTGGATGAACGTAGTGCCCTCGTTTGGGTGTAGGGTCTGATCAGAGCCTGAAGGTAAGGAGGTGCCGTTCCCCTTACAGCTCCGTAGGCAAGCACCATGGTCTTGTAGTAGATGCGAGCCTCAACTGGAAGCCAGTAGAGTGTGCGGAGGAGCGGGGTGACATGAGAGAACTTGGGAAGGTTGAACACCAGACGGGCTGCAGTGTTCTGGATAAGTTGTAGGGGTTTAATGGCACAGGCAGGGAGCCCAGCCAACAGCGAGTTGCAGTAATCCAGATGGGAGATGACAAGTGCCTGGATTAGGACCTGTGCCGCTTTCTGTGTAAGGTAGGGTCGTACTCTGCGAATGTTGTAGAGCATGAACCTGCAGGATCGGGTCACCGCTTTGATGTTAGAGGAGAATGACAGGGTGTTGTCCAGGGTCACGCCAAGGTTCTTTGCACTCTGGGAGGAGGACACAATGGAGTTGTCAACCGTGATGGCGAGATCATGGAGCGGGCAGTCCTTCCCTGGGAGGAACAGCAGCTCCGTCTTGCCGAGGTTCAGTTTGAGGTGGTGATCCGACATCCACACTGATATGCAGAGATGCGATTCGCCACCTGGTTATCAGAATGGGGAAAGGAGAAAATTAATTGTGTGTCGTCTGCGTAGCAATGATAGGAGAGACCATGTGAGGATATGACAGAGCCAAGTGACTTGGTGTATAGAGAGAATAGGAGAGGGCCTAGAACTGAGCCCTGGGGGACACCAGTGGTGAGAGCACGTGGTGCGGAGACAGATTCTCGCCACGCCACCTGGTAGGAGCGACCTGTCAGGTAGGACGCAATCCAAGAGATGCCCAACTCGGAGAGGGTGGAGAGGAGGATCTGATGGTTCACAGTATCAAAGGCAGCGGATAGGTCTAGAAGGATAAGAGCAGAGGAGTGAGAGTTAGCTTTAGCAGTGCGGAGAGCCTCCGTGACACAGAGAAGAGCAGTCTCAGTTGAATGACCAGTCTTGAAACCTGACTGGTTTGGATCAGGAAGGTCATTCTGAGAGAGATAGCAGGAGAGTTGGCTAGAGACGGCACGCTCAAGAGTTTTGGAGAGAAAAGAAAGAAGGGATACTGGTCTGTAGTTGTTGACATCGGAGGGATCGAGTGTAGGTTTTTTGAGGAGGGGTGCAACTCTCGCTCTCTTGAAGACGGAAGGGACATGGCCAGCGGTCAAGGATGAGTTGATGAGCGAGGTGAGGTAAGGGAGAAAGTCTCCGGAAATGGGCTGGAGAAGAGAGGAGGGGATAGGGTCAAGCAGGCAGGTTGTTGGGCGGCCGGCCGTCACAAGTCGCAAGATTTCATCTGGAGAGAAAGGGGAGGAAGAAGTCAAAACATAGGGTAGGGCAGTGTGAGCAGGACCAGCGGTGTCATTTGACTTAATAAATGAGGATCGGATGTCGTCAACCTTCTTTTCAAAATGGTTGACGAAGTCATCCACAGAGAGGGAGGAGGAAGGGGGAGGAGGAGGAGGATTCAGCAGGAAGGAGAAGGTGGCAAAGAGCTTCCTAGGGTTAGAGGCAGAGGCTTGAAATTCAGAGTGGTAGAAAGTGGCTTTGGCAGCGGAAACAGAGGAAGAGAATGTAGAGAGGAGGGAGTGAAAAGATGACATGTCCGCAGGGTGTCTAGTTTTCCTCCATTTCCGCTCGGCTGCCCGGAGCCCTATTCTGTGAGCTCACAATGAGTCGTCAAGCCACGGAGCAGGAGGGGAGGACCGAGCCGGCCGGGAGGATAGGGGACATAGAGAGTCAAAAGATGCAGAAAGGGGGGAGAGGAGGGTTGAGGAGGCAGAATCAGGAGAACGGAGGGAGAAGGATTTAGCAGAGGGAAGAGATGATAGGATGGAAGAGGAGAGAGTAGCGGGAGAGAGAGAGCAAAGGTTGCGACGGCACATTACCATCTGAGTAGGGGCAGAGTGAGTAGTGTTGGAGGAGAGCGAGAGAGAAAAGGATACAAAGTAGTGGTCGGAGACTTGGAGGGGAGTTGCAGTTAGTAGAAGAACAGCATCTAGTAAAGATGAGGTCAAGCGTATTGCCTGCCTTGTGAGTAGGGGGGGACGGTGAGAGGGTGAGGTCAAAAGAGGAAAGGAGTTGAAAGAAGGAGGCAGAGAGAAATGAGTCAAAGTCAAACGTAGGGAGGTTAAAGTCACCCAGAACTGTGAGGGGTGAGCCATCCTCAGGAAAGGAATATTTACATTAACAAACAAAACAGAAATACCTTATTTACATAAGTATTCAGACACTTTGCTATGAGACTTGAAATTGAGCACAGGTGCATCCTGTTTCCATTGATCATCCTTGAGATGTTTCTACAACTTGATTGGAGTCCACCTGTGGTAAATTCAGTGTATGTCAGAGCAAAAACCAAGCCATGATGTTTAAGAAATTGTCCGTAGAGCTCCGAGACAGGATTGTGTCAAGGCACAGATCTGGGGAAGGGTACCAAAACAATTCTGCAGCATTGAAGGTCCCCAAGAACACAGTGGCCTCCATCATTCTTAAATGGAAGAAGTTTGGAACTACCAAGACACTTCCTAGAGCTGGCCGCCCGTCGAAACTGAGCAATCGGGGGAGAAGGGCCTTGGTCAGGGAGGTGACCAAGAACTCGATGGTCACTCTGACAGAGCTCCAGAGTTCCTATGTGGAGATGGGAGATCCTTCCAGAAGAACAACCATCTCTGCAGCACTTCACCAATCAGGACTTTATGGTAGAGTGGCCAGATGGAAGCCACTTCTCAGTAAAAGGCACATGACTGCCCGTTTGGAGTTTGCCAAAAGGCACCTAAAGGACTCTCAGACCATGAGAAACAAGATTTTCTGGTCTGATGAAACCAAGATTGAACTCTTTGTCCTGAATGCCAAGCGTCACGTCTGGAGGAAACCTGGCACCATCACTACGGTGAAGCATGGTGGTGGCAGCATATAATGCTGTGGGGATGTTTTTCAGCAGCAGGGACTAGGAGACTAGTCAGGATCGAGGGAAAGATGAACGGGGCAAAGTACAGAGAGAACCTTGATGAAAACCTGCTCCAGAGCGCTCAGGACCTCAGACTGGGGCGAAGGTTCACATTCCAACAGGACAACTAGCCTAAGCACACAGCCTAGACAATGCAGGAGTGGCTTCGGGACAAGTTTCTGAATGTCCTTCAGTGGCCCAGCCAGAGCCCGGACTTGAACCCGATAGAACATCTCTAGAGAGACCTGAAAATAGCTGTGCAGTGACGCTCCCCATCCAACCTAACAGAGCTTGAGAGGATCTGCAGAGAAGAATGGGAGAAACTCCCCAAATACAGGTGTGCCAACCTTTAAAGTCATACCCAAGAAGACTCGAGGCTGTAATCGCTGCCAAAGGTGCTACAACAAAGTACTGAGTAAAGGGTCTGAATACTTATGTAATTGTGACGTTTCAGTTTAAAATTTGTATTACATTTGCAAAATATTTCAAATAAACTGTTTTTGCTTAGTCATTATGGGGTATTGTGTTTAGATTGATGAGGGAAAATAACAATTTAATCCATTTTAGAATAAGGCTGTAACATAACAAAATGTGGAAAAAGTCAAGGAGTCTGAATACTTTCCAAATGCTTTCCAAATGCACTGTGAGGGAAAAAAGTATTTGATCCCCTGCTGATTTTGTACGTTTGCCCACTAACAAAGACATGATCAGTCTATAATTTTAATGATAGGTTTATTTGAACAGTGAGAGACAGAATGACAACAAAAAAATCCAGAAAAATGCATGTCAAAAATGTTATAAATTGATTTGCATTTTAATGAGGGAAATAAGTATTTGAGCCCTCTGCAAAACATGACTTAGTACTTGGTGGCAAAACCCTTGTTGGCAATCACAGAAGTCAGACGTTTCTTGTAGTTGGCCACCAGGTTTGCACACATCTCAGGAAGGATTTTGTCCCACTCCTCTTTGCAGATCTTCTCCAAGTCATTAAGGTTTCGAGCCTGACATTTGGCAACTCGAACCTTCAGCTCCCTCCACAGATTTTCTATGGGATTAAGGTCTGGAGACTGGCTAGGCCACTCCAGGACCTTAATGTGCTTCTTCTTGAGCCACTCCTTTGTTGTCTTGGCCGTATGTTTTGGGTCATTGTCATGCTGGAATACCCATCCACGACCCATTTTCAATGCCCTGGCTGAGGGAAGGAGGTTCTCACCCAAGATTTGATGGTACATGGCCCCGTCCATCGTCCCTTTGATGCGGTGAAGTTGTACTGTCCCCTTAGCAGACAAACACCCCCAAAGCATCATGTTTCCACCTCCATGTTTGACGGTGGGGATGGTGTTCTTGGGGTCATAGGCAGCATTCGTCCTCCTCCAAACACGGCGAGTTGAGTTGATGCCAAAGAGCTCGATTTTGGTCTCATCTGACCACAACACTTTCATCCAGTTCTCCTCTGAATCATTCAGATGTTCATTGGCAAACTTCAGATGGGCCTGTATATGTGCTTTCTTGAGCAGGGGGACCTTGCGGGCACTGCAGGATTTCAGTCCTTCACGGCGTAGTGTGTTACCAATTGTTTTCTTGGTGACTATGGTCCCAGCTGCCTTGAGATCATTGACAAGATTCTCATGTGTAGTTCTGGGCTGATTCCTCACCGTTCTCATGATCATTGCAACTCCACGAGGTGAGATCTTGCATGGAGCCCCAGGCCGAGGGAGATTAACAGTTATTTTGTGTTTCTTCCATTTGCAAATAATCGCACCAACTGTTGTCACCTCACCAAGCTGCTTGGCGATGGTCTTGTAGCCCATTCCAGCCTTGTGTAGGTCTACAATCTTGTCCCTGACATCCTTGAAGAGCTCTTTGGTCTTGGCCATGGTGGAGAGTTTGGAATCTGATTGATTGCGTCTGTGGACAGGTGTCTTTTATACAGGTAACAAACTGAGATTAGGAGCACTCCCTTTAAGAGTGTGCTCCTAATCTCAGCTCGTTACCTGTATAAAAGACACCTGGGAGCCAGAAATCTTTTTGATTGAGAGGGGGTCAAATACTTATTTCCCTCATTAAAATGCAAATCAATTTATAACATTTTTGACATGCGTTTTTCTGGATGTTATTGTTGTTATTCTGTCTCTCACTGTTCAAATAAACCTATCATTAAAATTATAGACTGATCATTTCTTTGTCAGTGGGCAAATGTACAAAATCAGCAGGGGATCAAATACTTTTTTCCCTCACTGTAAGTATCAAATTCAAATTCCTTATATTAAGCAAACAAGACAAATAAAAATAAGAAATAATAATATTGTCACATGCGCCGAATACAACAGGTGTAGACCTTACTGTGAAATGCTTACTTACAAGCCCTTAAACAATGCAGTTCAAGAAATATTATTTATTATTTACTAAATTAAAAAAAGTAAAAAAATAAAATAAAGTAACACAATAAAATAACAATAACGAGGCTACAGTTGGGAAAACAAGTATTTAGTCAGCCACCAATTGTGCAAGTTCTCCCACTTAAAAAGATGAGAGAGGCCTGTAATTTTCATCATAGGTACACGTCAACTATGACAGACAAAATGAGAAAAAAAATCCAGAAAATCACATTGTAGGATTTTTAATGAATTTATTTGCAAATTATGGTGGAAAATAAGTATTTGGTCAATAACAAAAGTTTCTCAATACTTTGTTATATACCCTTTGTTGGCAATGACACAGGTCAAACGTTTTCTGTAAGTCCTCACAAGGTTTTCACACACTGTTGCTGGTATTTTGGCCCATTCCTCCATGCAGATCTGTTTTGGGGCTGTCGCTGGGCAACACAGACTTTCAACTCCCTCCAAAGATTTTCTATGGGGTTGAGATCTGGAGACTGGCTAGGCCACTCCAGGACCTTGAAATGCTTCTTACGAAGCCACTCCTTCCTTGCCCGGGCGGTGTGTTTGGGATCATTGTCATGCTGAAAGACCCAGCCACGTTTCATCTTCAATGCCCTTGCTGATGGAAGGAGGTTTCACTCAAAATCTCACGATACATGGCCCCATTCATTCTTTCCTTTACACGGATCAGTCGTCCTGGTCCCTTTGCAGAAAAACAGCCCCAAAGCATGATGTTTCCACCCCCATGCTTCACAGTAGGTATGGTGTTCTTTGGATGCAACTCAGCATTCTTTATCCTCCAAACACGACGAGTTGAGTTTTTACCAAAAAGTTATATTTTGGTTTCATCTGACCATATTACATTCTCCCAATCCTCTTCTGGATCATCCAAATGCACTCTAGCAAACTTCAGACGGGCCTGGACATGTACTGGCTTAAGCAGAGGGACACGTCTGCACTGCAGGATTTGAGTCCCTGGCGGCGTAGTGTGTTACTGATGGTAGGCTTTGTTACTTTGGTCCCAGCTTCTGCAGGTCATTCACTAGGTCCCCCCGTGTGGTTCTGGGATTTTTGCTCACCGTTCTTGTGATCATTTTGACCCCACGGGGTGAGATCTTGCGTGGAGCCCCAGATCGAGGGAGATTATCAGTGGTCTTGTATGTCTTCCATTTCCTAATAATTGCTCCCACAGTTGATTTCTTCAAACCAAGCTGCTTACCTATTGCAGATTCAGTCTTCCCAGCCTGGTGCAGGTCTACAATTTTGTTTCTGGTGTCCTTTGACAGCTCTTTGGTCTTGGCCATAGTGGAGTTTGGAGTGTGACTGTTTGAGGTTGTGGACAGGTGTCTTTTATACTGATAACAAGTTCAAACAGGTGCCATTAATACAGGTAACGAGTGGAGGACAGAGGAGCCTCTTAAAGAAGAAGTTACAGGTCTGTGAGAGCCAGAAATCTTGCTTGTTTGTAGGTGACCAAATACTTATTTTCCACCATAATTTGCAAATAAATTCATTAAAAATCCTACAATGTGATTTTCTGGATTTTTTTTCTCAATTTGTCTGTCATAGTTGACGTGTACCTATGATGAAAATTACAGGCCTCTCTCATCTTTTTAGGTGGGAGAACTTGCACAATTGGTGGCTGACTAAATACTTTTTTCCCCCACTGTATGTACAGGGGGTACCGGTACCGATTCAATGTGCGGGGGTACAGGTTAGTTGAGGTAATTTGTACATGTAGGTAGGGGTAAAGGTAGGGGTAAAGTGACTATGTTTTATTTATTTATTATTATTACTATGTATAGATAATAAACAGCGAGTAGCAGCAGTGTAAAAACAAAGGGGGGGTGTCAATGCAAATAGTCCTGGTGGCCATTTGATTAATTGTTCAGCAGTCTTATGGCTTGGGGATAGAAGCTGTTAAGGAGCCTTTTGGACCTAGACTTGGTGCTCCGGTACCGCTTTCCATGCGGTAGCAGAGAGAACATTCTATGACTTGGGTGACTGGAGTCTTCGACAATTTTTTGGGCCTTCCTCTGACACCGCCTAGTATATAGGTTTTGGATGGCAGAAAGCTTGGCCCCAGTGATGTACTGGGCCGTACGCACTATCCTCTGTGGCGCCTTACGGTCAGATGCCGAGCAGTTGCCATAACAGGCGGTGATGCAACCGGTCAGGATGCTCTCGATGGTGCAGCTGTAGAACTTTTTGAGGATCTGGGGACCCATGCCAAATCTTTTCAGTCTCCTGAGGGTGAAAAGGTGTTGTCGTGCCCTCTTCACGACTGTCTTGGTGTGTTTGGACCATGATAGTTTGTCGGTGATGTGAACACCAAGGAACTTGAAACGCTCTACCCACTCCACTACAGCCCTGTCGATGTGAATGGGGTCGTGTTCGGCCCTCCTTTTCCTGTGGTCCACCATCAGCTCCTTGGTCTTGCTCACGTTGAGGGAGAGGTTGTTGTCCTGGCACATCGTTGTCGGTGATCAGGCCTACCACTGTTGTGTTGTCAGCAAACTTAATGATGGTGTTGGAGTCGTGCTTGGCCACGCAGTCGTGGGTGAACAGGGAGTACAGGAGGGGACTAAGCACGTACCCCTGAGGGGCCCCCGTGTTGAGGATCAGCGTGGCAGATGTGTTGTTGCCTACCCTTACCACCTGGGGGCGGCCCGTCAGGAAGTCCAGGATCCAGTTGCAGAGGGAGGTGTTTAGTCCCAGGGTCCTTAGCATAGTGATGAGCTTTGTGGGCACTATGGTGTTGAACGCTGAGCTGTAGTCAATGAACAACATTCTCACATAGTTGTTCCTTTTCTCCAGGTGGGAAAGGGCAGCGTGGAGTGCGATTGAGATGGCATCATCTGTGGATCTGTTGGGGCGGTATGCGAAATGGAGTGGGTCTAGGGTTTCCGGGATGATGCTGTTGATGTGAGCCATGACCAGCCTTTCAAAGCACTTCTTGGCTACCGACGTGAGTGGTACGGGGCGGTAGTCATTTAGGCAGGTTACCTTCGCTTTCTTGGGCACAGGGACTACGGTGATCTACTTGAAACATGTAGGTATTACAGACTCGGTCAGGGAGAGGTTGAAAATGTCAGTGAAGACACTTGCCAGTTGGTCCGCGCATGCTCTGTGTACACGTCCTGGTAATCCGTCTGGCCCCGTGGCCTGTGAATGTTGGCCTGTTTAAAGGTCTTGCACACATCGGCTACGAAGAGCTTGATCACAGAGTCATCCAGAACCGCTGGTGCTCTCATGCATGCTTCAGTGTTGCTTGCCTCGAAGCGAGCATAAAAGGCATTTAGCTCGTCTGGTAGGCTCGTGTCACTGGGCAGCTCGCGGCTGGGTTTCCCTTTGTAGGCCGTAATAGTTTGCAAGCCCTGCCACATCTGACGAGCGTCAGAGCCGGTGTAGTAGGATTCAATCTTAGTGCTGTATTGACGCTTTGCCTGTTTGATGGTTTGTTTGAGGGCATAGCGAGATTTCTTATAAGCGTCCAGATTATTGTCCCACTCTAGCCTTTAGCTCAGTGCGGATGTTGCCTGTAATCCATGGCTTCTGGTTGGGATATGTACCCACGGTCACTAAGGGGACGACGTCGTCGATGCACTTATTGATGAAGCCGGTGACTGAGGTGGTATACTCCTCAATGCCATTGGATGAATCCCGGAACATATTCCAGTCTGTGCTAGCAAAACAGTCCTGTAGCATAGCATCTGCGTCATCTGACCACTTCCGTATTGAGCGAGTCACTGGTACTTCCTGCTTTAGTTTTTGCTCTTAAGCAGGAATCAGGAGGATAGAGTTATGGTCAGATTTGCCAAATGGAGGGTGAGGGAGAGCTTTGTATGCGTCTCTGTGTGTGGAGTAAAGGTGGTCTATAGTTTTTTTTCCTCTGGTTGCACATGTGACATGCTGGTAGAAATTAGGTCAAACGGATTTAAGTTTGCCTGCATTAAAGTCCCTGGCCACTAGGAGCGCCACTTCTGGATAAGCATTTTCTTGTTTGCTTATGGCCTTATACAGCTCGTTGAGTGCGGTCTTAGTGCCAGCATCGGTTTGTGGTGGTAAATAGACGGCTACGAAAAATATAGATGAAAACTGTCTTGGTAGATAGTGTGGTCCACAGCTTATCATGAGGTACTCTACCTCAGGCGAGCAATACCTCGAGACTTCCTTAATATTAGACATTGCGAACCAGCTGTTATTGATAAATAGACACACACCCCCACCCCTCGTCTTACCAGACGTAGCGGCTCTGTCCTGCCGATGCACGGAAAACCCAGCCAGCTGTATATTATCTGATTCGTCGTTCAGCCACGACTCGGTGAAACTTAAGATATTACAGTTTTTAATGCCCCGTTGGTAGGATAGTCTCCACCGGAGATCATCCAGTTTATGCTCCAGAGATTGTGTGAATTTGACCATTTTCCTGTCCTGCTAAGCATTCAAAATGTAACGTGTACTTTTGGGTGTCAGGAAAAATGTATGGAGTAAAAAGCACATATTTTCTTTAGGAATGTAGTGAAGTAAAAGTAAAAGTAGTTAAAAGTACAGATACCCCCAGAAACTACTTAAGTTGTACTTTAAAGTATTTTTACCAAAGTACTTTACACCACTGCTGTGCTCATACATTTTATTTTCTCTGTCAGTACTTTTAAATACTATTACTGACCAAGTATGAATTATGCACTCTGATGTGTGAATGAAACAGTGTTTGTAAATGAGAAATTATTAATAATATTAAAGGACTTATAAAGTAGATTCTGTTATTGTACGGTTTATTGAGTTTCCCCAGAAATCCTATTCTGAAACTGTCACTCACTATACATGACGTTGCCAAGATTGTTAACTTCCAAGTACCATTTGTTCAGGTTTCATTCCCATTTATCAACCGTTATGAGAGAGTTGAATTATACATACTCATTGTAACCAATTTATCTTGTCAATCATAAAATATAGGCAATAGCTAAGTATCTCGCCTATGGACGATCTGTTGGATATGTTTGTTCCATCAAGACATCTTGAGCTTACCTTATCTGACCTGAATATTGGCTTAATTGGCTTAATTGTATTGGGTCTCTTGTAAAATTATTGTAGAACACCACTACTGATGACTGATACAAAGTCAAAGGGGAGAGGATTGGGGGACAGTAGTAATTGCAGGAATAGAAAAACATATTTATTCTTATGCAACAGTAACTTAATCAATTATGAGAGGTTAAGAGGGTCAACATAGCTAAGCCTGTTTGTATTGATAATTGTTTTACTAGAATTCAGTCAAATGTAATATTTGAGCTGTGTGGTGGGTGGGTGGGGTCTCTAGATTGTCCAATTAACCTAGACAATTAGATGGATAGCATACATAGCTATACCTTTAACAATTGTTATACCTGGTACCAACCAGACTGACAACATAGTGGGCTAAGATATTATCATTTATTGACTCCTACAACCTACATTAGACTGTTACAACCATGCCTAATTTAATCTGTGCAAAGAATATTCATGCATTTATTCATTCATCCGAGTAGTAACAACACTGCCATCAAGTGGAGTTTTGCAAAATGGCAGGGATTGAAGATTCCATATGAACTCGTAAATTGACAGATCTAGGATCAGTTTACACTTCCTGAAAAAATTAGGAAAAGACGCAAGATCTGACCTTAGATCAGTTTGTAGGGTCAATCATCCTACTCCACATTGTGCCCTTGATTTTGGGGTTCCTTGAATAATATTTGCTTGACATTACATTTTTCTCACCACCAAAAGACCCCAACCAATGAATCAATCGCAAATGTCCCTTTGACGTCAAATCAGTCACGTGGATTTGCTCATCAGTGCGCACGTGGCTGTTTTACAGTTAGCTAGCTGCTTACTCTGTCATCGGAATTCTAATAGAAGGTAAAGTTGTTAAACTAGCTAGCTATATAGTCTCCGATTGAATTGCATTTCGAATAAATGTTTTGTTAATATTTGATCAGATGTTATATTAGGTAATGGCCCATTTTGATGATGATAAAGTGATGTGATCCAAGCTAACATATTAAGCTAGTTAGGTATCTAGGTAGGTAACATTAGCTAGCTAGCTAGGTTAGGTAGCAACTGAGTAACGCATGGTAGCCGAACCCTGCAATTTACATGTCAGACCGAGTTTACTAGCCACGGTATCCAGACCAGATAAGTGGCATTGACATGTGAGAAGGAAACCCAGGTTGATTTGTTAAGGTTAGTTAGTTAGCTAGCTAGCTAACAAACCTGGCTGCAGTCGAACACTTCACATCTTAAAACAGAACGGAAACTTTGTTATCCATCTTTTTTACCTCTGTGACTTCACTAGGGAGAAAGGATGCCTCTGTGCTCACCCACTTGGAAAGAAAAATGGAGAACAAAGTTTCAGGTCTGTTTCTACAGAAAAGAACAGGTTTCGTTTGGAAGAAACAGCTCTGCAGGTTAAAACTTAACTTTAACGCATTGTTGTCCAAATTGTGATGTGTCTATGATACATTGCGAAGATACAAATCACTGAACCTCATGCTTGTTCTGAAGACAATTTGAAGGTATTGTTTGACTTTAGTGACTAATAATGCAGACACCTCTTTTGCTTGTATTTTTGACTAGGGTGTCTGACATGGACAGCAACAACGGAAAGAAGGTGAAGTTTGACTGGCTACAGACAACACTCGGCTCGCCTACAAAGTTCCGCAAGAGCAATGGTGGCACACCCAAGCCCACCCACTGGAGTGTGTCGCCCAGTGATGTTTTGACTTCCCCTGATCTGAACGTGTCGACAGGGTCGGCTGGCCTGGGAGAGCTGGAGGACATCTGCCTAGACACACCCAAGAGAAAGGAGGTCACCTCGCCAGACGACCCCAGTGGGATCAAACCCAGCGGGAGCGACCTCTTCACAGGCAAAATCAAAGGGCTCAGGAAGCTCTCCAGAAAATGTCTGAAAGATCTCACTCCCTCCGAGTCCAAGGTAAATCATGACTGTGGACTCTGCTAAGCAGTTCAGTGCACGGACCATTTCTCTGTTCTAGTTCTCCCAAATGTCCTCTTTCTTTGCCTCCTCTCCTACATGAACGCAGATGGCCAGTGTTACATGTCATTTACTGGTGTTTGCTTCCATTGGATACATCTTTGTCAATTTTGTTTTTCCTTAGGCAGTACTCATCGACACAACATCCCAGTCAGAAAACCGTGTCTCCTTACCTACTCCTTCAGCGTGTGGTCTGAAGAGGAAAGACCGGACTCCACAGGAGGGGTCGAAGGCCATCTACCTGAAGGCTTTGACCGCCGCAATCAGGGGAGGAGGAGAGAAGCAGTCCCCGGCCAAAGTGACCGCCAAGAAAAGCCCTTCTCTCGCCAAGAAGAAGTCCACAAAAAAGAAGCAGTCTTTGGACACGGCCAATGACGACATGCTCAGATTGGAACCAGACGACTGCGCTGCTCTCGATTTGGACTGCTGCTCAGCCCAGTCAGAGAGCGAGTCAGAGGACATGGCTCCTGTCGAGGGCATAGAGTACTATTTCCGCCCAATGGTGTTTGTGGAAACAGGGACACAGGATGAGAACGCTGGTCTCAAAAAAGACACAAGGGTGAGTCACAGGAAAGAAGGTTCCAAAGATTGGTTAGCAGGAATTTACATGTTTAGTATGGATAATTGGTTGTGGGGGTTCAATTAAGATGAATATTTTGTTCCTGATCTCTATTGAATAATATAGTCTGTCTCCTATCTCCCTATTCTCTCCTTTTACATCTCAGAGTGTGGTGCTGAAAGGGGATGACTCCCCTGATTGGTCAGATGTTGAGGACCCTGTGGTGGTGGAGACCTTCTCCCAGGAGGAGTCTCCATCGCATTCCACTGCCAAGGTGGAGCCCAAGAGAGAGGTCGGCAGCAGTGACTCCTCCTTACCTGCTCTGGACTACGTTCCTAACTCTCTACCTTACTTCATGAAGCCTCAAACATACCCCTCAGACACCTGGAAACTCAACTTTCCTGCTGTGAATGCTCAGAGTGGTAGCATTACAACGCCCTCTCTCACCTCCCCCTCTACAAACGGACTGAATGGTGCTGTTCAGCCACCCAGTGAGAGCCCAGCTCAGCCCTTCCCTCAGTCATGGAGGACGGTGTTAATTTCCTCCAAGCAAATCCCCCCAGAGAAGCCAAACAGTGCACAGCTGCCTCTCCCCGGGACACCCAGGACTGGCATGGGGGGCATTGGAGCCCCGCGTGCCCCCAGCAGTGTGTCCTCCTCCCCGGACCCATTTGCTCTGTGGCAACCTGCAATACTCTCCAGCAATGCTTCGCCTGCTACACACAAAATCCACCCCCTGTTCTCCAGCCCCTATCGCCCCTGTGAACAGACCTCCCAAAGGTACTCTGACGGCGGCCCCTCCTTGCCCTTTCCCCCCTCCTCCCCCTCCAGGTGCTATGAAAACATCACCTCCACCAGGACAATGTCAGTGGGGGTGGAGCCTATCTGGACATGTAACCCCTCCCAGCGGAGGGCCAGCCAACATGGCTTCGTGGACACCCACTGCCACTTGGACATGCTGTGGGGCAAGCTGGGCTTCCGGGGCACCTTTGCCCGCTTCCGCAGCCTGCACCAGAGCAGCTTCCCGACGGATTTTCACGGCTGCATCGCCGACTTCTGCAACCCTCGGATCATGGTGCGGGAGGTGCTGTGGGAGGGGCTGCTGGCGGAGGAGCTGGTCTGGGGGGCGTTCGGGTGCCACCCCCACTTCGCCAAGGAGTACTCTGAGGTCCACGAGCGCAGCATTCTAATGGCCATGCGACACCCGAAAGCTATAGCCTTCGGAGAGATTGGCCTGGACTACTCCCACAAGAACTCCACCAACACATCCAAGCAGAAAGAGGTACGGTCAGGGCTTCATTTTCCCCCTTATTCAACTGACCCATTGAAGTAGTTAATAAGCTGCTGCTTGGTTGAGGTAGTGATGGTGTTGTTTGGCACCCCCTGTAGGTGTTT
>NC_059201.1:17492044-17554544 GCF_020615455.1 Coregonus clupeaformis | reverse complement strand
TGTTGTGTGTAGTGTGTGTGTTCTCTGTGGTGTGTGTTGTGGGTGGTATTCTAACCATGCTGCTTTACCAGTCCCATCGCTCCTTTAGAAAAGGCCTCTGCAGCTGCCTGCTGCCATGCAGCACTGCGGGTTAAACACACACACTCACACACACACTGCACCCCTCCAGCCCTCCTCCTCCTCCCTCTCTCCTCTCCTCCATCTAGGGGGCAGTAAACTGGTTATCTCTCTCTCTCAGATCCTAATCTGACAGCAGCTCCTGCCTGTTGCCAGGTTACCCCTAGGGGCTCAATCTACATTTAAATCCCAGCCTGCCCTGCCTACCCGCCCACCCATCAACACCAGCACTGTACCCCCCATACACCCAGCCCTCCACCGCCTGATGCCGCCCTCCCCTCTCCGCCCTGGCCCTGAGGGGAAAGGCCCCCTCCCTCTCTGACTGGAACCAACACTTACCGGTTTCAGCTGACGGGGACTTCAGCATCACTCTATAGAAGAAAGCAGGTGACACACCAGCTATAGTGGGCATCCTGGGCATCCAGCATGAGATGTATGGTGATATAGCCTATTTGAAATTTGGTGAGAATAATGATATGATATACTGTTGGTTTATGGAATGAGTCCCCAGAATTGTGGGTTTTTATCTGAAGAGGCAAAGTTCCAACTAGTGCCAGATTAGCTAGAAAGGGCAGCACCTAGACCAGTTACACCAGAGCTCCCCCAGGGGGCTATAGACACAGACTGCAACCCTACGAAGGGAGAGCCAGGATGGGGCAGCTCACCACTGGACCACTAGATGGGGAGGTAGGAACAGGGGGATGGTGGTTGAGTGGGCAACGGGTGTCGGCAGGGAGGAGGCCAGTTGCTAGAAGAGGGGGCAATGGCTAGACGGATGAGGGTGGAAGCTAAGGGGCCAACGCTGGTCAGACAGACGGAATGGAGAGATGCGATGGAGAGATATGGCCTCCACTCCTCTAGTCTCCTTCTCCTCCTCTCCTTCTCCTCTCCAGGCCCATGAATGGAGGTCCATTGTGTGTGTCGGAGGGGACGTCCAGGGGCGTGACCCCTAGCCAGAGGTCACAGGGGAACAGGGGCGGATGAGAGAGAGGCATAATTGCAGCACAAACACAAAGCCCAGGCCACAGAGAGAGAGGGGCCCTCCACACCCCAGCCTGCTACAGCCCCGCCACACCACACCACCACAGCCAGGCCAGTCCAGGGGGGCACCGGCCGGGACAGGGGAGGCCAGGTGGGGGCAAAGGCTGTTGGATAAAAGGGGACATTTCAGAAGGGGATGGTGGGTTGGCTTATCTCTTATCTGATGGTAATTGGTTGAGGCCCGCGGGCACAGGAAGTGGCAGCCTTGTTTCCCATGGAAAGGGAGAGGGGGAGGGAGTGCTTGTGTCAATTTTTTACTTTTGTGTTTTTTTGCTGTTTTTGCCAGCGTGCTTCGGCTAGGCGAACCGAACGAGTGTACTCGCATACTCCCTTAAAAGAGTTTAGCTAGAAAAACAAGAAAAAAGCGGCTATAGTACAGTTTGTCCATCTTGAGAGGCCATAGCCAGTATGCACTTCCTCAAAATAGTCTGAATTAGAAATCTGTTATTAATTTTGACGTTTTTGCAGAGGAGAACTTAGTTGCACAATTTTACATCTAACTAAGATGTTTGGTGCAGTATTCCTCAAGTGAAAAAAATGTGCTGTTTGTCCATCTTGAGACACCGTAGCCAGTATGCACTTCCTCAAAATAGTGATCCATCAAGAAATCTGTTATTAGTTTTGTCGTTTTTGCTGAGGAGATCTTAGTCTCTCAATTTTACATCTTTCTTTCAGTATTTGTCATGTAAAATGTTTTGCATGAAAACGAGTCGTCTCTCGTTGATAGACAACAAACACTTAATTGAAGAATCCCTACTGTTGAACAATCACCAACGAAGGGACGTAGACCTCTGCTACTGACTTCAGCTTGCCTCAATCATTTTTTGGGTGTGCACGAACAGCTGAAAAAACCCTTGCTGAAGACCAAAACAAACAACACTGCATTCACCACTCGGTTGCCCTTTCATGTCATTAATGGTTCATGCATTTGTATACTCAGCTATTGGATGTCATTGAGTATTTTCTGCCAACTGAATCCACTGTGCAGCAGCAGTAGGGGTGGTGTAATAGAAACTGGTATGTCTGTGGACTGTGAATTGTAAATGCATTCCTGTGTATGGGCGGTATTCATCTGTATTCCTACTGTGGCTCTCTAGTACTTCTCTCGTCTATTCAGTGGGAGAGCAGCAGTCATGTTCAGTCAATGCATAGAATAGAGGCTGCCTCCATTACTTTATGAATCCACCTTAATGACACATGAATTCCTTTATCCAGAAATAAGTGTATCTCAGTGTTTTGTACTTGATATTATGAGATGTGTCCATTGAGGCTCACCAATAAGCCCTAATGTTAGTATGTGGCAATTACCTTTGCAAATGTTGTCTCTCAAATACACAGTTCTGTGCAGTGCAAAATGTGTGTATTTGTTTGACTTGGTGACCGTTCAGAGTCTCGCTTCATGTTCTTTGGCTTCAGTCTTAATCAGTGTATATATAGGATATATATATAGGATCTTTATTTGACCAGTTTCTCACAGTAGGAAAATAATCCTACAGCAACAAGAAATGTGAATTATTGTGTGGATTATAATTAATTGACATTTTTGTAGGGGTTGATTCATTTTCTGTTATAGGGCAAATCAAGTCTGAAAATGTTATGTGGAAATTGCTAACTTTAAAAACCTTTTTAAACCTTGAATACACAAGTTTCCTGCAACAACAGGGTGATCAAATTAAGATCCTACATCTGTAGAACAGCTGAAGTCTTTTATGGGACTCTTTGTACATGTCTTAACTTGTGTAGCTGTAGTCTGCACACACAGTCAGTTAGCAAGGAGGTTTTTTCACAACATCTCGATAGGAGAAGCTAATCTTTCTTTTCTTGATATCAGTGTGATATCTGGAATACTATCTGATGCCCGGTTGGTTGGCCAAAGCCACCCAGAGACACACACAGCTCTGATGGATCACTGTTTAATGCACAGGCGCCTGGTGGAGGAGAGGTCGAGGATAGTTTTTTTTAATGTGAGGAATGGTGGGTAAAATATGGAGCGCTGCAGTTGTGTGTGTGAGGGGTGTGTGTGTTAGAGTGTATATCATCACTCCCTCTCCTATCCTGACTTCAGCAGCTGTAATTCAGCCTTGTATCCAAAAGAGGAGTTTCCTGAGCAATCTATAATGGGGTCCAACATTTTTGGATCCCTTGATAAAGATGAGAAAAAAATATAAATGTAAGATAATACAAATACTGAGCTATATTGTATGCTAAAAACATTTCAAAAGTATATTATTTTATACTAATACAATTGCTCAGATAAATATATTTTGTTTAACAAGTAATACAAAAAAATCTAAAAAAGTTACGAATCAGAATTATTGGATCCCCTGTTTTCAACACTCCAGCACCCTCCCCTTGTGAACATAACGTCACTGCGCCTTTTTCTAAAATGTTTTATAAGATTGGAGAACACATTGGGAGGGCTCTTAGACCATTCCTCCATAGAAAATGTTTCCAGATCCTTGACATCCTTCATCTGCGCTTGTGGACTGCCCTCTTCAATTCAAACAGTAGGTTTTCAGTGGGGTTCAAGTCCAGAGACTGAGATGATTTTGTGTTAAATTAACAATTTCTTTGTGGATTTTGATGTGTGCTTGGAGTTATTGTCTTGCTGGAAGATCCACTTGCGGCCAAGTGTAAACCTCCTGGCAGAGGAAACCATGTTTTTTGGCTAAAATGTCCTGGTACTGAGTAAAGTTCATGATGCCATTGACCTTAACAAGGGCCCCAGGAACAGTGGAAGCAAAATAGCCCCATAACATCAAAGATCCACCACCATATTTTACAGTAGGGATGAGGTATTTTCTGCATATGCATTGTTCTTTCAAAGACCAAACCCACCATTTGTGTGTGTGGCCAAAGACCTCTATTTTCATGTCATCTGACCAGATCTATGCTGGCCAGAGACACTACTACAGTCTACTGACTCATCAAGTACCAGTGTGTGTGGATGTGTGTGTGGATGTGTGTATATGTGTGAAGGTGTGGTCGGCTCATTCCATGGGTCAGTGTGTCTGTCGTGTGTGGGAGCGTGCTCGGTACATCTGAAACCTTTGGGCTGCCGCCGGGCATTGTGGGCCAGCGGTGCTCCACCTGGCTGACTGATGCAGGTCTGTTTGAAGTCTGGTCCGGGAGAATGAGACCCATTCATGATCCCCCCTCATCCCCTCTACACCTCCCCAACTCCACCTCTCATACATCCCCCCTTCCATCCCCCCTCCACTCTGTTAACAACTGAAACACTACACTGCCTCTGCTCATAGAGTGGTATGTGGGGGGGACAGGGAGAGGTTGGGTGGGGGGAGGGGGGACAGACAGGTAGATGATAAAATAATCTGAAGATGATCTTTGGAGGTGAGGAGGAAGGATGGAAGAGAGAGGAGGAACGAGGGAGAAGGAAATGGAGAGGATATGACTGTGAACTAGGAAAATAATTAAGTTCAGAGATGCCAACTTATTTTAGGATCTACCTAATGTTCAGGTACAGCTACTGTTGTCAGGACAGTGCAATGTACAGGTGTATGTCTGGGTTTATGTGTCATTCAGGTATGTTCTTGCATGCGTGTATATGCTCGTGCCTGTGTGTCTGTGAATATGAGAGTATAGGTTACACTCCCCCTGTCGGTGGTATCAGAGAGATCAGTTGCTGATGGACAGATCCTAGGTCAGTTCCTGGCCCTCTCACCAGGCTTTGTCAGTGGGATTACTCTGCTGGAATGTGGCCTGGGACAGACAGACACACTCCCCCCTCCACCCTTTCTTTCTGTGCCTATGTCTGTCGGTTTCTATCTCTGTCTGTCTCTATGTCCGTTGGTCTGTCCATCCGACCGTCCATCTCTCTCTTTGTCTCTGTCTGTCCTCACCCCACCTCCTCTCCCACAATGGCCTGCTTTGCGCCTGTGTAGCCCTTCTTCTTCTGCTGCTCTATTTCTCTGTCTGTCTCAGTCTCGCTCTCCTCATTTGACAGTTTAGTCATTTAGTAGACGCTCTTATTCAGAGCAACCTACAGGAGCAATTAGGGTTAAGTGCCTTGCTCAAGGGCACATCGACAGATTTTTCACCTAGTCGGCTCGGGGATTCAAACCAGCAACCATTCAGGTACTGGTCCAACACTCTTAACCGCTAGGCTACCTTCCTCGTGGCTACCTCACCCTCCCTTTCTTTCTCTTTGTCTTGCTATCCCTCACTCTCGACTTTGTCCTCCCCATGAATGACAGGAAATGGCTATCCTCTCCTCTCCCAATGGGTAGAGAGAGGGAGAGAGAGAGAGGGAGAGAGAGGGAGAGAAAGGGGTGATTTAAAATGTGAACAGGACAGGCATTTCCTTTGATTCTTCTGCTCTGTATTTGTCGTCTTCTCTGTCTGATTAATTGGGTTCAGGGTCCATTCTCACACCTGTCACATGTGCCTCTGTATTTCATGTTATTCCCATTTCCCTGTGGATGGACTGTCAGGACCATCAGCAGCATTCCCTAATGCTTCCCCATTACCTTGGAGGACCCTCCTTTCCCAATCCCTTTTGGGACGAAGTCACCTTTCTTTTGTGGAGAGGCAACAAATCTACAATGATCATGTCTAAGAAATGGACTCCATTTCTCTACCTACCTATACACCCATTCAATGCCACCTCTCTCTCTCTCTCTCTCTCTCTCTCTCTCTCTCTCTCTCTCTCTCTCTTTCTCTTTCTCTTTCTCTTTCTCTCTCTCTCTCTCTCTCTCTATCTCTGCCCCCCCCCTCTCTGATTGTTATCGGCAGTTAGCTTATTGCTTCCTGTAGGGTTCAGGAGCTCTCTCTCTGGTCTCAGTTTGATACTGTTTATGTTTATTATAAAGACAAGTTTTCGTATCACCTATAACCTCAACAGCCACTGCCATAAAAGTATTGTTCAAGAATTGAAGCAATAACCTGGTCCCCGTATAAAGGCATGTACAGTCACGTCCAAGATTATGCTTAGATATATTGTATGCTCCAATTGCTCAGAGAAAGAGATTTTGTTTAACAATAATAATTTTTTTTGCTAAAAAAGATAGGGGTCAAAACTATTGAATCTCCTGTTTTCAATGCTCCAGCACCCTTCCCTTTCAAGGATAACGACACTGAGCCTTTTTCTACAATGTTTTATGAGATCGGAGAACACATTGGGAGGGATCTTAGACCATCCCTCCCTACAGAATCTTTCCAGATCCTTGATATCCTTCGTCTGCGCTTGTGGACTGCCCTCTATAATTCAAACCACAGGTTTTCAATGGGGTTCAAGTTCGGAGACTGAGATGGACATTGCAAAATGTCGATTTTATGGTCAATTAACCATTTCTTTCTGGATTTTGCTGTGTGCTTGGGGTTATTGTCTTGCTGGAAGATCCACTTGCGGCCAAGTTTCAGCCTCCTGGCATTCAGCCTCCTGGCAGAGGCAACCAGGTTTTTGGCTAAAATGTCCTGGTACTGAGTAAAGTTCATGATGCCATTGACCTTATCAAGGGCCCCATGACCAGTGGAAGCAAAATTGCCCCATAACATCAAGGATCCACCACTATATTTTACAGTAGGGATGAGGCTATTTTCTGCTAATGGATCCTTATTTTGACTCCAAACCCACCACTGGTGTGCATGGCCAAAGAGCTCTATTTTAATGTCATCTGACCATGGCACCGGTTCCAATTCAAGTGTCTATGCCATTTAGCAAACTCCAGGCGCTTACATTTGCTGGAAGACATGAAAATAGAGCTAGAAACTGCAAACAATGACTATGACTTTTTTTGTGGGCCAATGGGCAGAAAATAAACAGAGTGAAAAAGTGGAAGTCCCCTGCTGAGTTTCCTCTATGTTTTCAGCCAAGCAAGTAGTAGATCTCTGAATACAATAGTCATCTGTAAGAAGTGTGGGTGTGCGTTTTTAGGTTGTAACGAACAGCTATGCCCTTTCTGTCACATGGTCTATGTGTGCGTGTATATGCGTGTGTGTGTGAGTTTGTCTGTGTGTTTTGCACTAGAGATACGGTTTTTATTGAGACAGCAGAGATACACACACACACACACACAAACACACATAAATGTTCCAATAATGCATCCTGTGGTTTAATCACCTGACCTTGGCAAAGTGGACACACACATACACACACACACACAGGGGCGTCATACACCCATTATTTTATAAGGGGCACGGAGTACGTGAGGGAGCGGTGGGGTGTTGGAGAATTTAACATTTTTCAAACACCTGAAATCGCTTTTTCCTGCAATCTAGAGCCATAACCATTATGCCTGATTTGACGTTAAAAATATTACTTTTTCTGCATAGGTTATCTAAGTATACCTCTTTACATGTTCAATTGTCATTTTAATGAGGGTGTCATTCTGACTGTTTTAAATTACACATCTCAATACAGGGCCCCGTGTAGCTCAGTTGGTAGAGCATGGCGCTTGCAACGTCAGGGTTGTGGGTTCGTTTCCCACGGGGGGCCAGTATGAAAAAAATAAAAAAAGATTTAAAAAATGTATGCACTCACTAACTGTAAGTTGCTCTGGATAAGAGCGTCTGCTAAATGACGTAAATGTAATATACTACAATAACATGCCTAGGATATTACATCCAAATTACAATACAGTACATGGGATCATAACACACATCAATACAGGCACATATTGGCAGCAGCTAATGGGTATCCATAATAAATACAAATACAAATAATCAATACACAAAATCATAATGTCATAATATCATAATAAGGTGCCAGATTACATTTAAACCAAGTATTTTTCTGCATATTTAAGCATGAGCTGTCTGTATCCTCCTGACTGGTGGTTCTGTTTTTAAAGAAACTAAATATGCTTTTCTGCATCTCTGCTAAATTCTGGGTAAAAGATTGAAAGGAATGTGAGTCTTATTCAGTCCATTTGGTAATTGCTGCTTTTGCCAGCAGGCATGAAAGCTAAGATAGTTAGACAAGCTACTCTAAGTTGATTGACAGCCTGAAATGGCTTGGTTGTTATGAGGTTGGGAGATTGGGAACCTATCTAGCTGGCTAGCTAAAGCCAACTTCATAAAATTGCTAGGTGGTTAGTATTACAGAAGGACATTTTTTATAAATGTTTTATTCATCAATAAGGAATTAATAGGCTACATAGCATGATCAAATTCATTTACAAACATACCTCCTGCGAGTCCTGCCCATCACCGGCAGCTAAAATCAAATCAAAGCATCTGTGTGTGTGTGTGGGGTTACTCTTTGCCAGGTCCCATCAGTGTGCCGTGGCCCCTCCGCAAAATACCGCTGACATCTTATTGTACATAATAATAAAAAAGTTGTCTTAAAAATTAAGTTTAGTAATTAATTGAACATCTTTTTTTTTGGGGGGAGACAAATCTTAGGGGGCACGTGCCCTTTTGCCCACTATGGACATGACGCCTCTGCGACACACACCATCCTAACTTCCTGTGTTACCACGCTGCGATGATAACCTACCTCCACCCTCCTCCCCCTCCACATCTCCAGCCCTGCATATAATATCCATCAGCCTCCCTGTCCCATTACTTTATCCCCCCTCCTCATCCCTCATCCCCACCTCCAAAACACTCACCCCTTCTGGGGTAACCAGAGCCCCCCTGGTCCCTCAGTCACCCTCTCAAACTGGCACAGTCCTGGGGTGCAACATTTTGGAACATTCTGATAGAAATAGGCTACGTAGAACCAACATGCCTCTGACATGTGGAATAAGGAATCACATCAGCTCTATTCATGGCATTTCTATCTGCAACGTTCGACAATGTTTGGCAACTGAATGGTGGCCCTGCTAAACTCCAGTGCTCCCTGATTAGATTTGACTCCTCCAATTGAATCTCTCACTGAAACAAGCACCCTTAAACACACACACATACGCTCGCTGGCCAGTGAAACCTAACATAGTTGTCTTGTTTACACCATGACCCTTGGTCTCAGTAAAAGCTGCTAATAGGAGCAAATTACAGCCAACAACTTGGAAATATCAAGTGGCTGACTGCTCAACCATGATGCTATTAGCTCCCGGCCAATCTAATTACAGCCCTGAGAGAGGGCCGGGAGGGGGGCAGGGGTTGAGTCGGCGGAAGGAGGGAAAGTGGGGGGCACACAGCCCACGGGAGGGTTGGGGGCGGAGTGTACCTGCCTTTTTGTCCGCTAACTGTGACTGTTAGTGTGTAATGTAATTTGGAGAGCACCGTGGGGTAGAGTGGCCATGGTACTGCCGTCCAGGCTCTTTAGCAGGGAAGTGATCAGATCACCACTCACTCTCTCTCTCTCTCTCTCTCTCTCTCTCTCTCTCTCTCTCTCTCTCTCTCTCTCTCTCTCTCTCTCTCTCTCTCTCTCTCTCTCTCTCTCTCTCTCTCTCTCTCTCAGTCTGTTACCATAAAGTGATTTTCCAGTCATTCTGCAGTAGTACTATAATGAAACCAGCAGACAGACAGATGAGTGGAAGTGAAAACAATATGAATTGTCCTCCAGTACTCCAGCATAGCGTGTGAATGACACGGTCCATTATGACACCTCAGTGTGTCAGGTAATGGTGTTAGATTCCTGCTGCGCTCTGTCTGTTTGTTATGGTTGTGCTGGTTGAGAGTCATTAGGGTGTCAGTGACCCGAGGGTCAGTTATGTCAGTTATAGCACGGCTCACAGCCTGCCGGGTCAACTTTGTTTGACGTCTGGAAACGTAAGAAAGTCAGCCAGTAACTCAAACCAGGCCTGTTAATCGACGCTAATGCAGGTTTGATGTAGTCGTATTTCTCTCTCTCTCTCTTGCGCTACTCCCCCTCTCTTTTAACCTCTATTACCGTGTCCCGCTCTCTTGTTCCTTGTCCCTGTCTCCCTCCTCCCCTTCTCCACTTCCTCTCCCCCCTCCCCTCTCCCTGTGGTACTCTGTCCTCTCGGCTCCATTACCCCCCCTCCCCACCCATGCACCCCCCAGGCATCTCAAACCTAATTTACACAGATCTGTTTAGCCAGCACAGGAAGCAACCCGCGCCCTTAACGAAATTAGCCGTCCGGCCAGCGAATGGGCCGCGGGGCTGGTCTGCAGGGACCAATCACAAAGGGTCTAGGTCGTACCACTTTCCCCCTGCACGCGGGGAGGGTGGTCCCTAAGTGCTGAGCTCCAGCCGGTTCCACCACTGCACCCCCCTGTCATGGGGACTTGGACCGGTCCGAAAGCTCACCTTTAACCAGGCTGATTCCTCCTGCATAATGATTTACATCCCCAATGACGGGGATGTAAATGCACTGAGTGCTGCACTAACAGACTCATGTGCACGGCTTCACTCTGATCACTATCTCGCCGGCGCCTCAGTAATTTGGCTCTGAAGTTTGACCCATTACTCTGCCCTATGCATTTCCTCTTTCCTCCCTATCCCTTTATCCCCCCTTCATCCATCCATCCATCCCTCCATCGCCTCTCTCTCTCTTTTCCTTGTAAGGGCTTCTACCAGGGTTGTAGATCAGGCCCTTTGTCAGAGGTGGAGGTTACACATAATAATGCTAATCTCTTTTGCATGATTGACTTCATCACAAAGTCCTAACTCTGTTAACAGAGTGGGTATTGGCCCAGACTTCCACCCTGGCAGTCTCTGTAGGTCTGTAACTTTGTGGTAGGAGATAGCCAAGAGATGCTGTGGCTCCCATGGGTTCCTGTTTAATATTCCAGTGTTGAATGGGGTCTCAAGAGGAGGGTGAGGCCTCTAAAGCCTGCTACACACTATAGTTCTATTTACTTTTGTGCCGCTGAATTTTTGGAACGGACTGTATACGACGCGCTGTCGCTCAATTTGCGTAGTGTGTAGCAGGCTTTACACATCACAATAGCCCCATAGCCCCCTGCCACCACCTACCCCTCCATCCCATCCCAAATCTGTTTCTGTATGCGTCAGGGGCTCTGGAGGGGGAGATCTGTGCGCTATCTCTCTCTCCTTCCTCGTTCCAATCACCTCTCTCTCCATGCCCTCTGCACAGGTAATTAACTTCTCCTCTCCTCCCCCCATCCATACCCCCATCCACCCTCCTCCCCTCTGCTCCTTATCTGGGCTCCTTTGAAACACTTAAAACTATCAGCCACTCTCTCTTTTCCTCTCTCTCTCTCTTTCCCTCTCTCTCTCTCTTTCCCTCTCTCTCTCTCTTTCCCTCTCTCTCTCCTTCCTCCTGTGTTAATTCTCCTGAATGAAGGTGGGGAATAGTTAAAAACTTTAATCCCAGACACCCTCCTTTCTCCATTCCCCTTTCTCCTCCACTTCCCTCCTCTTCCTTTGTTTCGACCTGTTCTGTCTCCCACTCACCCCCAGCTTGTCCCTTGTCCTTACCTTTTCTTAACTGGAAAAACGACCTACATAAATTCTTCTTCTTCTCCTTGGTTTTAGAGAGAGACTTAAGAGAGAGATTGGATTCATTTAACCTGTTATCCTGATCAGTGAAAGACAGATTCTTGATCCTTTTACACTCCATCCTGATTATGACTACCCCTGAGACTGAACACACACACACACACACATGCACACACACACACACACACACACACACAGCGACAAAAGCAAGATGAGCTAAGAGAGGTTACATCTCTGACTTTAGGCACACAGAGGGATTAAATGTGATTGTAATTACTTTTTCTTTCACTGGGGTTCATTTGTATTGAAACCCTCTTCCTCCTCCGTCGCACAGTAGAAGAGACCACAGCAAGGTCACAGCTCTGAGAATAGGACCGGCCTACACCACACAAAGACACACAGAACAAGAGATAGAGAGAGTGAAAGAGAAAAGGGGAGATACAGAAAAAGAAAGAGAGAGAGGTCTCATCCCTCTCCTGTGAAGAATAGATACCTGGTGACTGATATGCTCTCTGTTCTCTGTGGCAGACGCCATCTTGTGATTTCATTTGGAGTGTGTGGCTCTGAGGTAATAAGGAGATAGTTAACTTGACTGAACAGAGAACACAGAGGAGGGTACGATCCCTAACGCGATAATCACTGTCAGAATTAACACACTGATAATGGAGACACACTACACTGATTGAATGTCAGAGGAATTAAGGAGGACAGATATCTAGGCTATCTCTATATCCCTTGTCCTTTCTCTCTTTATATCTCCACACCTTTCTTTCTTTCTTTCTTTCTTTCTGCCCCCCACTCGCTCTCTCTCTCTGTCTCTCTACGTATCCCTCCATCTCACCCCCTGCTGACTCCTGGTGTGTGGCAGTCCTGGCAGGTCAGGGGTCACAGTGTTAAAGCAGTAGTGTGGGTGGTGGAGGGATTTGTTCCAGATCGTGTGTGGCGAGGCGAGGAAAGGGGGGCGAGGGAGTCTCTTTATCAGGGATCTCTGTTGAGGGTTCAGGGGAAGGTAGTTACCTCCAACATTCTTCTGGCCTTTTACCATTGACCTGTGAGAGTCACTTTGTTCATAAAAACCAAAAGCCAATGACTCGTTCAGTGCTGCAGTCCAGAGTGGTTTTGCACATGCTTTTAGTCTTCAAGGAGATGCAATAACAGCTAATATAATAAAAGGTAAGATCAAATAATTTAAGACTAGGATGAAATACTGTTTCATGATAAATTGTGTCATATCACACCATATACTACACTACTGTATGTTACCGTAAAAATGCTAAATCTATATATTTCCTGTGAAATGTATAGATCAACTGTTTTTACACATTTCCTGTAACATACAGTATAAGCATCTCAAGTATAAATCAAAACCTCTTTTCATTCCCCTTTCTCTCCCACTTCTCTCTCACCTCTGTCTATAGTGGACAGACAATGGAGTCACACACACCATCTGTACAGAAATCAGCCTCTCCAAGTGACTACAGTTTACTCTTCAACTACCCAGCAGCACTGCTGCAGGACAGGCCTGCCATGCCAGGGTGGTCTCACTCAGGGAAGTATAGGGGCCTGGTCCAAAAACAACCCCTAGCCCCTAGGCACTTCGTATAGATCTGATAGAATTGGATATTGTAACAATATGGCAGTAGCTTCATCCTGCTCTCCGATAAGCTCGGTGGAATTTCACCACGTTGCTTATACCTATCATTTCACATTCAGAACCAGCCAAGTGCCTAGGGGTTGCTTCTGGACCGTCGCCACTGATGTGCAGTGTTACAGCACGGCTACCTCGGGTCACATGATTCTGGTGAGAGTGGTGCATGCAGGGTAGAGGTATATCCTCTTGTGCAGGTCTGTCTGTGGCCTGCTGGGGAGGGAGAGAGGGAGAGAGGGAGAGAGGGAGAGAGAGGGAGAGAGAGGGAGAGAGAGGGGGAGAGAGGGAGAGAGAGAGAGGGAGAGAGAGGGAGAGATTACTCAGCCCCTGCTTATCTCAAAGAGAAAGAAGGCCAGGATGAGGAAGAGCGGGATAGTAGAGGAGTGGTGGGGAGCAGGGTAAGGGGGAAAGGGCTATGGTGGGGGAGGAGGGTTAGGGAGGGAGAGTGGAGGAGGGTAAGCAGAGAGTGGGGAGCAGGGTAAGGGGGGAGAAAGTAAGAGAGAGTGGTGGTGGAGGAGGATAAGGGCACAGAGGGTGAGTGGAGGGGTGGTGGAGGAGGATTAGGGGGGAGAACACTGTGGCTCCTATTAAAATCTGGACCTCCACTGGTGTCTGATCCTCCTGCAGTGACTCACCTCCAGATGAAATAATATTGCCTTTCATCTCTTCTTCTTTCTCTCCTCCTTATCCCTCCATCAATCCTCCTCTCTTCCTCAATCCCTCCATCCGTCCCCACTCACCTCTTCCCTCCTTTAGAGGTCACAGTAAGTCACAAAGAGGTACAGGTTGAGCCTACTCCCTTCCCCACCATTTCTGAATTCAAATGTGTGTGTCCTCTAACTATCACTCTGTCCCACAACCATCCATCTCCCCTTCCAACAAGCTTCACCCCTCCTCACCCACTGAAAAACAGAGCATGTGGTGGCATAACACTGAAAATGGTCCCCTCTGAGGTAAAATACGTTCCATCTCCTTATCCACTGTATCTGTGCCCAGTGGTGGAAAAAGTACTAATTGTCATACTTGCGTAAAAGTAAAGATACCTTAATAGAAAATGACTCAAGTAAAAGTGAAAGTCACCCAGTAAACTACTACTTGAGTAGAAGTACAAAAGTATTTGGTTTTAAATATACTTTAAGTATCAAAAGTAAAAGTATAAATAATTTCAAATGACTTCTATTAGGCAATCCAAACGGCACAATTTTCTTGTTTTTTTTATTTACAGGTAGTCAAGGGCACACTCCAATATCATTTACAAATGAAGCATTTGTGTTTAGTGAGTCTGCCAGATCAGAAGGGATGACCAGGGATTTGTTCTGTCCTATACCTTAATCTGCCCTCCGCCGACATCTTCCACCTCTTTTTTCTTAGGTCGATCATTATCCTCTTTTCTCCAGCCTCATCTCTTTGCCGGTGTTGTAGGAGCCTCAGGTGTGTTCTATTGTGTGGTGCTAAATTGCTGTTTTGTTGCATCTTTATGTTATAGGAGTGTCCTAGATTTTTTTATGTTGACTGTGTGTTATGCTGAGGACTACACATTTTACGTTTGAGTCATTTAGCAGATGCACTTATCCAAAGAGACTTACAGTAGTGAGTGGATACATTTTAGTACTTTTTCCCGCACTGGTCCCCTGTAGGAATCGAACCCACAACCCTGGCGTTGCAAGCGCCATGCTCTACCAATTGAGCCATACGGGACCCCATCTCTTACCGTTGGTCATTTTGAATAAACACCATACACACTCATCCACAGTGTAGCACAGATGCTAGTGTGCCGTTACAAGCTATACCCCAGGGAGAGAGCAGAGGGGGGGGCGGGGGGTGGGTGGACTGGTTCATAGGGGCCTGGTCCAGTGAAAGAAAAAACATTTCCACGATAGTCATGCTTAATACTATTTCATGTTTGTAACTAAAATTGTTCTGATGTTTGTTATTGATCAGTATGAGAGCTTCCCAACGGAAAGAGAGGGAGAGAGAGAGACAAACCGAGTGGGGGAGGAAAAGAGAGTTAAGTTATATATATATATTCCTAATAGGATTAGGACAGACAGACAGACAGACAGACATACAGACATGTGGCCCAACATGCATGGGCCTGGGACCAAGATGGGTAATGTAATGGGTAATGGTATTAGTACCTTTAGTCTGAACAACAGTGGTCCACACAACCCAATCCAAACTCACTCAGCCATGATGGATTGGTGATAAAGACTCTGAAACGATGTGCCCTTTGCCCTCTGACCTCTGCTTGATAACCATCCTGAATCTTAGGAAGTTTTGTTCCACTGCAACTTTTAAAGAACTAATCATCTTGTCATGTCTCTGATTAATCAAACCTGAATGACTGACAGGAAGGGAGTGAAATGTGAAAATGTGAAAGAGTTTGGGAGATTTACTTTGTCTTTGCACAACACACTCACTGATTACAATGATTGATGAGCCAACTGGAGTATCCTCCCCTCTCTCGGAACACAACATGTCTGGGAGGAAAGGGGATCATTGTAGAGGAGAGAGAAAGGTAAATGTAGCGGGAAAAGTGGGTCTGTGTGATGGTATCTGTTGGGAGCTCCTGTAAGTGACAGTGTCACAGAGAGACAGAGATAACCTTGCTGTCTGAAAGCCTCCTCTATCAGTTAGAAACTCACATGATTAGATTAACAAGCACCTCCCTCATCCCACAACATCAGATCTCCAGCCGATAAACATGAATATTAATGACAGAGTGCAATTAAGGTTTGATGGATGCCAATTAGAGTAAAGATAATTAGTGTTTTACAGTAACTCTGCTCTGTGTTCTGGTCAGAGAGACAGGCAGGCAGATAGAGACACAGATTCAACAGAATCTTTGAATTAAAGATCGGTTTCAACTTTCATTCAGAAAGTTACAAATGAGTGTTTTGAAGACGTCTCAGTCTGCAGACAGTCCTTGTCTTATATGCAAGGCTGTGACACTTTCTTTAAGAGGTGAACATTTCACAAAATGGACAGTACCACATAATGAGAACATATTTTGGACCGTGTGAAATTACAAGTAAGGGCATGTGTGTTGATTGTGAGGGGTCCCTCCTGAGGCTTGGCTTGGTCATGGAGGAGGAGGAGAACAGGGAACAGGAGTAACAGGGATAACACCCCAGAGAGTGGTGGGGGATCAGATAAGACACTCTTCCCAGAGAGGGACCAAATTGACTGGGTTACTGGGACAGAGTGATGGGATGGGGGTTACAGGAGACATGGGCGACGCTGTGTGTGTGCGCGTGCGTGCGTGCGTGTTTGTGCGTGTGTGTGTATGTACATGCGTGTGGGTGTGTGTATACGTGCATGCGTCCTTTGGCGCTCATAAATATAACTAATAAAAGGCCTGAGCAAGGCTGTATAATGAACGTAATTGATGGGGGATGGTTGCTTGGTGATGCTTGATGCTCAGACTAAATGTCCATCAGTGTAAAGTGATTTTGGGGAAGGGGTGTGGGGTGATGCTGTGGGTCTCCAGGGGGCTCTGAGAGGGGTCTGGGAGGAGATGCTGTGGCCCATTCTCACGCTGTGTGGCTGGGATAGGACAGGACTACATGTAGGGGGGGTCACCTGTGTGTCTGAGATCCTCATATCTGCTCCATTCTCAGTAGGTTCATATTGAGCTCACGGTCTGAGTGATAGCCCTATTTATAGACAATGTTGTATAATATATAATAGAATAGTAGAGTAAAACCCACTGAATCATAAATGTCTGGCCCTCTGACCCAGATATGAATATCTGATCTTCGTTACTTAATTAATGGGTTTACATTATTTTCAGGCTCAGATGTAGTCCCACATGTGACCTTTAATAACCCTAATACATGTAAAATATTGACAGTACAATGTCCCACACATTTATACCTGAATAGTCACACACATATGAACAGTAATACACAATTAACTCTGAGTAGCCCCCCACATCTACTACAGCTCCAGGATGGCTCATCCAGACACCCAGTGTTGGGCTGCCCCTTAACCAGCTCCCCTCTCTCTATCTCTGGGTTGCTGGGTTGAGCTGCCTGCTGGCCCAAGTCTGACCTCTGTGGAGCCCCAGCAGCACAGGCCAGCACAGAGCTCAGCTTTGATACATTGGATACGGTTTAGACTGGAATGAAGGCCTGAGCCTGTTTACTTTAGAACTGGATTAGGGCACCGAGGAGAGGAAGAGAGGGGAGGACAGGGGGAGACGAAAGAGGAGAGAGGGGAGGACAGGGGGAGACAGAAGAGGAGAGGGGGGAGGACAGGGGGAGACAAAAGAGGAGAGAGGGGAGGACAGTGGGAGACAGAAGAGGAGAGAGGGGAGGACAGGGGGAGACGGAAGAGGAGAGAGGGGAGGACAGGGGGAGACGGAAGAGGAGAGAGGGGAGGACAGGGGGAGACGGAAGAGGAGAGAGGGGAGGAGAATAAGGAGGGATATAAGAAAACATGCTTCTAAAAATGTATCAATGTGAGTAATTAGTCCTAGTGCACTTTGAATGGGAGAAGCTTTTTATTGTAAATAATAATCATAATAAGTGTATTGGGCTAGGGGTTTCCATGGTGATGGGTATATGGGATGATGAGTGTGTTATTCATCATTTCTAGATGTCTCCCTTTTTGATAGATGTTGATGTTAGTGGGGACATTGTAATATTATGCTTTTGGTGTCAAACTGTTGGTTTTAAATGTTGTTTCAAAGGAGGCGAGTACGTGGGAATAAAGATGTTGGAGTTTCGGGGTAGAGAAAGGCACCGTTTACACAGAGGAACTTAGCGCTGTTCATTTGACAGCAGACGGATGGCGGCCATTGAGAGGAAAAGCTTTTAATTTGGCTCTGGTGTGGTAATTGGGTTTACATTTTCTCCTCTCACTAAGAGGAATGGGCTGGGTAATGAAGTTAGTCACTCTGTGTGTGTGTGTGTGTGTGTGTGCGCACGTGTGCGTGCGTGTGTGTTTTGGTTTGTATTTACTGTGTATGTATGCATGTGTGTGTATGCTGCCAGCTTGCATGTATGTGTGTGTATGCTGGATATGTTTCAGTGCACCTCTCTCTCTCGCTCTCTCCCCCTAATTCATTGTGTAATGCTGTTTATTGTGGGTATCATGGTGCTTTTATGCATTAGTTAAATGGACCCAGCACATTACTGTAATGGAGAGGGAGCATGAAAACACACTGAAACTAGATCTACTTCTCCCTCTCTCTGTTTTCTCTCTTTCCCTCTCTTTCCTCTGTCCCCTCTTGCCATTATACCTTCATTTTCACTCCTTCCTTCCATCTCATTCACTCCATCCTTCCATCTCATTCACTCCATCCCATTTTCATCTCCCTCTCCTTTCTTTCCCCTCTATCCTCCTCTCTCTCTCACTCTCTGCTGTTCCCACTCTGCTCTGTCCTTATCACCCTTTTCCTCTTTCTCCATCCCTCTGTCCCTCTTTCTCCCCCTCTCCCTGCCTCTGTACTGATTTGATGTCACTAATGGCTGGGGATACTTAGCAGAAAGAACAGAATAGTGACTTCTCATGTTACATGACCTGGGAGAGAGCCAGGAGAAAAGAGGGGAGCAAGAGGGGACAAATACGAAATGAATCAGACAGGAGGAGTGAATAACATGGAGGGGAGGGGGGAGGTGGGGGGGCAGTAGAGGAAACGAGGGGAAAACAGGGAGGAGGGGAAAAGAGCATAACAAGAGGTTGTTAGGTACTAATGTTCTGATTTTCCAGTTTGATGTAATCAATCTCTCAGGTGTGCGTTAGTGATGTGCGTGTCTGCTGTTTGTTCACCTGCATCCGCTCGCAATTGCTAATAACCAATCCGCAACCGCCCAACTATATGTGATAAAGTGAAAAACCGAAACCGCAAATATAGAAAATGCGCTGTACAGTCAGAGATGCCAGAACTAATTTTTGACGGTGTGCAGGATTTTATTTTAAAGCCTAATTTAGATGGGCCTATATTTCTGCTTATAATTTACAACATTTTGGTAGGCTATTTGTTAGTCAACTTGTCTATACACAGAAAATTGGCCAGTGTTGATTTTTCAGTGTAACATTTCTAGTGTTGATTCAGGAGTTAGATTCACTCTGTTAGAGTGAAATGAACACTCAGTGGTGTAAAAAATAAACAGTGTTGGTGTTAATAACCAGAGTTATTGTTTTAAACTGTGGATAGTAAAACAATCCTATCAAAACCACACCATCATTATCGTATTTCCCAGCATGCTCTACAAAAATATGATTAATGGCTCTGGATAAGAGCGTCTGCTAAATGACTAAAATGTCAAATGTAAGACATCTTCCCAAGTTATGACATTGGTCAGTATTGAAATCTGACATGTATGATAGATGTTTTCGCGATCTAAAAGTCGTATTCCTATTAACTTCCTGTGTAGTGAGAGCGACTTTATCACGGTGCTATGTCATACCAGCCGGATTTCTGCTTACTTGAATGCCAATAACACAGATACACATGAAAACACTAAATTACCCAAGGAATTGATAGACCATCACTCAGAGATGCACAAAAACAATATAACATTCAAAATAGGTGAACCTTTCCTTTAAGTTTCATTTTGGGTCTTTTACTTTCAGTTTTGTACACCAGCATCAAACAGCTGAAAACACAATATATTTGGTTATTGAAAATATATTTCACAGTGGTTTAGATGGTACATTGATTCTCTACATTCTCTATGCTTGTTTTGTCACATAAACTGAAATTAGGCGAAGGCCCTTTCCTGTTTCAGCATGACAATGCCCCCATGCACAAAGCGAGGTCCATATAGAAATGGTTTGTCGAATTCGGTGTGGACGAACTTGACTGGCCTGCACAGAGCCCTGACCTCAACCCCATCAAACACCTTTGGGATGAATTGGAATGCTGACTGCGAGCCAGGCCTAATCGCCCAACATCAGTGCCCGACCTCACTAATGCTCTTGTGGCTGAATGGAAGCAAGCCTCCGCAGCAATGTTCAAACATCTAGTGGAAAACCTTCCCAGAATAGTGGAGGCTGTTATAGCAGGAAAGGGGGGACCAACTCCATATTAATATTTTGGAATGAGATGTTCGACAAGCAGGTGTCCACATACTTTTGGTCATGTAGTGTACGTCATACATTGATAGAATGAATGAATGCTTCAATCTAGTTCGCATCAGTAAAGTTTTCTGTTTCCTCTCTGCTTCTCTTGCGCAGCAAATACATTTAGGGACTGGGGAGAAAATGCAATAACATGCAACATTTCCAAATGACCAGTTTGACTGGTTTTAAGGGAATTAAACGCTTTGAAAACGACTCAACATGTTTCTGACAAGATTTCAGTTCGGCATGGATGCATATTTTATGTTGTTGAAATACTATCTATCAGCTTTTATGATGCTGATAAAGATAGTACCTTTGCAGATGGTCGCCAACCGCACAGTCATTCTCTCAAGATGCTGAAAGAAAGAAAAAACGTTTCTCCACTGCTGTTCCCGTGTCAAAATGTACACTTGATGTATCATTTTACTGCAAGAACTGCTTAATTCTGCAGTTCATATTATATCAAGTTATGTAAGAGGTTATAGCCTACCTACAGTCAGTGTCCATATTTCATTTAGGCTACTATTCCATTAAACCCATCTGAACACTAGGCCTACAGTTCCCTTGATGTGCCATATTTGAAGTCCCCATCTTGTTGTCGAACTTGTATAGTGCCTCACAATCATCAAACATGACATATTTCCCAAACATTAGGCTACTGTTCGGGCCCTCCCTTCTCTTTACTTTCAACTCTCCATTTCGCAGTTTTTCTCTTATTGAATTTAACTCCGACATTGTTCTTTTTGACTCAGTGGATCAACGTAAACTTTTTCTACCAAAGTTTCCAAATCATTTGGCAATTGGCGTGTATTTGGCGAGCATACAGTAAGGCCCTAAAGCTTAGGCTTACGCACGAAAGCCAGAAAAAAAATTATGAAAGAAAAACCTCAATGTAGCGTATAGTCCCGTGTAGCTCAGTTGGTAGAGCATGGCGCTTGCAACGCCAGGGTTGTGGGTTCGATTCTCACGGGGGGCCATTATGAAACATTTATGGATAAGAGCGTCTGCTAAATGACTAAAATGTAAAAAAATATGAATTGTACATTTATGGATTTTTTATGCCTCGTTTTCTCTTTATTCAACCTGCCCTCCACCCACGCGCCCTTCATCCACACAATTTTTAATGACCCTAAACCAGCGCACCCCGCGGATATAACCGCGGAGACTGCGGGTTATGAGTCAACCCGAGCATCATTAGTGTGCGTGCGTGTGAATATGTTTGTGTTCATGTGCGAGTTAAGTCTACTGTGATTGTGTGTGTAGCTATGTTATAACCTGTGTGATTGTTTGTGTGTGTGTGTTTATGGGTCTTTCTATCAATAATTGGGCCAATGTGTGACATTGGGATCATCATTTTTAATAGTTTGAAACAAAAATAAAAAGGACTTTTATGCAGTTCAACATGTGTACTTAGAGGAATAAAAGTGAATATATTTAAATGTACCCATAACTCCACCTATACAACAACATAGGCCTAGGACTATACATCCTTTAATCAGGGTTCATACAGACATTGGCAAGTCAAATTCAATGAGTTTCAGGGACTTTTTCAAGGACTTAATTGTAATTTCCAAGGGCCTCAATGTTATACAATTGTAGTATTTATACAACTGTACATATATTGTAGTCCCCTGTAGCTCAGTTGGTAGAGCATGGCGCTTGCAACTCCAGGGTTGTGGGTTCGATTCCCACGTGGGGCCAGTATGAAAATGTATGCACTCACTAACTGTAAGTCGCTCTGGATAAGAGCGTCTGCTAAATGACTAAAATGTACAGTGGGGAGAACAAGTATTTGATACACTGCCGATTTTGCAGGTTTTCCTACTTACAAAGCATGTAGAGGTCTGTCATTTTTATCATAGGTACACTTCAACTGTGAGAGACGGAATCTAAAACAAAAATCCAGAAAATCACATTGTATGATTTTTAAGTAATAATTTGCATTTTATTGCATGACATAAGTATTTGATCACCTACCAACCAGTAAGAATTCCGGCTCTCACAGACCTGTTAGTTTTTATTTAAGAAGCCCTCCTGTTCTCCACTCATTACCTGTATTAACTGCACCTGTTTGAACTCGTTACCTGTATAAAAGACACCTGTCCACACACTCAATCAAACAGACTCCAACCTCTCCACAATGGCCAAGACCAGAGAGCTGTGTAAGGACATCAGGGATAACATTGTAGACCTGCACAATGCTGGGATGGGCTACAGTACAATAGGCAAGCAGCTTGGTGAGAAGGCAACAACTGTTGGCGCAATTATTAGAAAATGGAAGAAGTTCAAGATGAATCACCCTCGGTCTGGGGCTCCATGCAAGATCTGACCTCGTGGGGCATCAATGATCATGAGGAAGGTGAGGGATCAGCCCAGAAATATACGGCAGGACCTGGTCAATGACCTGAAGAGAGTTGGAACCACAGTCTCAAAGAAAACCATTAGTAACACACTACGCCATCATGGATTAAAATCCTGCAGCGCACGCAAGGTCCCCCTGCTCAACCCAACGCATGTCCAAGCCCATCTGAAGTTTGTCAATGACCATCTGGATGATCCAGAGGAGGAATGGGAGAAGGTCATGTGGTCTGATGAGACAAAAATAGAGCTTTTTGGTCTAAACTCCACTCGCCGTGTTTGGAGGAAGAAGAAGGATGAGTACAACCCCAAGAACACCATCCCAACCGTGAAGCATGGAGGTGGAAACATCATTCTTTGGGGTTGCTTTTCTGCAAAGGGGACAGGACGACTGCACCGTATTGAGGGGAGGATGGATGGGGCCATGTATCGCGAGATCTTGGCCAACAACCTCCTTCCCTCAGTAAGAGCATTGAAGATGGGTCGTGGCTGGGTCTTCCAGCATGACAACGACCCGAAACACACAGCCAGGGCAACTAAGGAGTGGCTCCGTAAGAAGCATCTCAAGGTCCTGGAGTGGCCTAGCCAGTCTTCAGACCTGAACCCAATAGAAAATCTTTGGAGGGAGCTGAAAGTCCGTATTGCTCAGCGACAGCCCCGAAACCTGAAGGATCTGGAGAAGGTCTGTATGGAGGAGTGGGCCAAAATCCCTGCTGCAGTGTGTGCAAACCTGGTCAAGACCTACAGGAAACGTATGATCTCTGTAATTGCAAACAAAGGTTTATGTACCAAATATTAAGTTCTGCTTTTCTGATGTATCAAATACTTATGTCATGCAATAAAATGCAAATGAATTACTTAAAAATCATACAATGTGATTTTCTGGATTTTTGTTTTAGATTCCGTCTCTCACAGTTGAAGTGTACCTATGATAAAAATGACAGACCTCTACATGCTTTGTAAGTAGGAAAACCTGCAAAATCGGCAGTGTATCAAAAATGTGTTCTCCCCACTGTAGATGTATAGGGCCTAATATAGAACACCCCCCCTTAAGAATAATGCATTTTTTAGGCCTTGCCAATGCATTGATATTCAAATTATTATTACATTCTAAAATATGTGAGAATAATGTGGACGTTGCCTGATTAAATAGATTGGATGCATTCATGTCGATTTTTCTTTAGCCTGTAGCGATAGCATTAATCTCACCATTTGAATGTCATCATCGCTGTTTTTATAACGAGAAAGTTACAAAAAAACGTTCATTTTTTAATGTAAGGAATTGTATGGAAAGCCAAGTTGAACCCAACATTAGATGTTGTGCTCCTCATAACCGCATGTGGTTTTACCGCAACAGAGAAGCGCAACACCCTTCAATTGAAGTAGCGGGAAACAAACGACAGTGGCCACATCTCTCACAAAACCTGCTCAAAATTTAAATAACGGATAATTATAAGGGAGCAGGAGAACTTACAAATTGGCTACCATAATTATAAGGACTTTTCAAGCACCAAATTGAGGAAAAGTCTGATTTTCAAGGTAGGCCTATTCCAGTACATGGATTTCTGAGCTCCAAATTCAAGTTCAAGTAGCTAGGCTACTTCAAGCCCCTTGTATTGTTTAAAATGGCAGGTGTAACATGGAAAACAAAATGTATTTGTCACGTTATTTCATTACAAGATCATATTGTGAATAAGTCCACTAGGCTATGTAATTTGGTCTCATTTATATCCAGAATAATTAATAGAAATAGCGTTGTGTGTTGCGCAATAGTCTATCCTACACAATTGTGCACAATAGACTTGGTGTTCAATCTGAGGCACAAACCCATGAAAACATGAACACATTACCTTGATGCTTTCTCTGTTAAATCTAACGAGACCCTCCTGTAAATCAAGCAGACAACAGCAGATTATCAACATTAATTCAGTAGGGATATTATATCCAACATGGATCCAGGTACAACTGTCTTTACTGGCATAACGAATGAGACAGCAAAATATTCTGGACATTCCTCGCAAACACCTTTATTCCAGCTCTTGGGCTGTTGTTGCATCGCATGGGCTATCACAACAGCTGTTCATCAAAATGGCTTCCTGGATCAGATGAATATGCTTGGAAAATATCATGATTGAACTAATCAGTTGGATACCAAATGCACATCCAACAAGTATTATGCATAATTATTCAAGAACCACGTTAATGACAGTATCGATTTAGGTTTGAAGTATCAAGGTAAGGTGACTCTTTCGGTTAGAAGTGTTCGATTTTGCAATCACATGTATTATGTTGGTTTTGTGTGACAATGAAAACTGTTTTCACCCCATAACATAAGAAGACACGAAATGTTACCTAGTTACACTGCATTTCTGAGATCTCTATACAAAAAACTGTCTGACAGCTAGATCCAGGATTCTTACAGGGTTCAAGTTCAATGTCTAATTTAAATTATCATTGCTTAATATATGACATAATGACAACTTACACTGCCAAAAAATGCAAGGACAGAAAAGTAATGTAACGTTTTATGTCGCAAGATTTTGGACAAATCCATCAAGACACCAACCACGATAAAGAGTTAAAAATAGGTTTTTAATCAACTCACCAATTTAATTGAATATAGCTATGATCCCCCTTATATCTTAATGTAATGACTATTACATTATTTATTATTATTATTATTATTATTATTATTATTATTGTTATTATTATCATCAATGACTTATCAACAGCTGTAAAAGTTGTCCAGTGTAGGAAATCCTCACTGGTACCCAGGGACGGCTTGTTCAATAGGGGCGATATGGGCGACGCACTGCCAAACGGGAAAAGGAAGGGATTTTTTTTTCTAATCAATTATAAAAAAAAAAATTAAAAAAAAAAAAAAATTTTTATAAATTTATAAAAAATTATATCACGGCAACAGCAGTTATCAGTGTTCACGTCTGATCTGCCAGCCACTAAATGTCAAATCAGGCTAAAGTCGGTGCTTCAAATGGCCCCGCCCGTTTTTTGGGCGATTTCAGTCAGGTTGAAAATCGCCCAGAAGTCTCTCATAGCCTGTCATGTAAAATCTATTTTTTTCACATTTCAAAGCTTTCAATACATTCTCTATGGGTGTCTGTGTGCATGCACTTACGCGCTTTCGCCATACGTGACGTAACGTTGAACGTAACTAAGACAATGGCGGCTATCAGCGTCTATGTTGCGACCTGCAGTGTGGCGTTATTTTATGTTTTTAATTTGTAGACTTAGTTTACAAACATTCTGCAAACATTCTGCTTTGGACTGATCTTCGGTTTTGGACTGATCTTGTTGATCGTGGTACATACCCGCTACGAACGGACTAAATAATGAAAACGCTGCTGGCAGAGAGGTGGAGCCGGCCACCTTCACCCTGGTCAGAGCGGACCGCGATCCTGGTAAGAGAGCGACTGTACCCCGACATTGAACTGCTTTCTGTGTCATTGAACCTTACTATTGTTGATAAAACAAGTTTACTGGAGAACGGAGAAAAAGTAGAGACTTTTGGACAAGGTGGATAATTGTATAATATAAGGCAGTTTATTCAGAGGTAAAGATATCTGCAATCGCGTTCACGGACCCGTTCGTCAAACTCTTAGGGAGCTATAAATCAAGCCCCATTACTTACCATATCAGATAAGAGAAATTGCTGCAGCTACATATATTTTACATCCTGGCCCTACATAGTTCACTATTTGCATCACTTACCAAAATATTACATGTGGTCATATATGCTTGGAAAGTGGAGATGCCATAGAACGTCAAAAAAGTAAACATTGCTGGAGACACATTGCGTTTGCTAGCGAAGAGATTTGTTGTGGCAAATGAACTTGGGCTGGGAATTGCCAGGAACCTCACGATAAGATATATGCATCAGCATTGCGAGTCTCATGATTCTATACGATCATTGCGATTCGATACTGTGATTTTATTGCGCACCATATGTCTGTTGCAGAGGGATCAGAAAGCCATGAGAACGAGTTTTGATCAGTCATGGAAATAAAAGTGCTGAAAACAAATTGGCTCCCAATGTGAAAAGATTGAGAACAAGCTATGAAGGAACAATAATGGTGTTTTGGTGCAGGTACAGCCAACTAGCGCTAAAATATTGCGATATTGTCAATACAGTATATCGTAAAGTATCACTATGTAACTCGATTTCTTTCACCCCAATCCCTCAAATTAACGGTAAATAACTGAATTGTTTGCCCCACATTTAGCTAAGATGATTAGCTAGCCAGCTAAAATGTTTTATTTAGTTAGCAGTCGCATCTACAATAGTTTACTGTCAATAACATGTCTCCAAAAATGACGTGGTGTCTCCAATTGTGTTGACATTTTACAATTGCAATGCGCATCCATGAGTATCCACTTTCTGTAGCTCAGCTGGTAGAGCATGGTGCTTGTAACGCCAAGGTAGTGGGTTCGATCCCCGGGACCACCCATACACAAAAATGTATGCACGCATGACTGTAAGTCGCTTTGGATAAAAGCGTCTGCTAAATGGCATATTATTATTATTATTATTATTATTCTGAAGAGAGCCCAAACATTGTGTGCAGACATTTTATGCAATAAATGAAGTAGGTTCAATCTAGTAGTTCTGATCTTCTGATTGGTCCTGATGAGTTGGGCGAGGTCCCCTCCAGGCTACTGTCACTGTTGCATTGGCTCTGAGTCGGGTTCTCTGTCTTCAAATGTTCAGCCTAAGAGAGGGGATTTTTGTGTGTGTGTGTGTGTGTGTGTGTGTTTAACAGTGATGATGTGTGTGTGTGTGTGTGTTTAACAGTGATGATGTGTGTGTGTGTGTGTGTTTGTGTGTGTGTGTCCTCAGAGCAAGAACTCGTGAGTTGGAAGAACTGAGAGGCCTATGGCGTGGGTGTTGTCCTTGGCCACCTGCTGACAAGGCTGACAAGATAGGACCCTTTTGTCCATTGTTATTGGATAGGAACATAACTTATAACCAGCTCCTGACCTAAATAGATCTTAGCACAACATTTTACTCAACATATCATATTCCATATTCACTATAACAAATATATTTACTACGACATTAGCAAGAACCGCCACATCCTCAGCCGGCTAATCCAGTGTGTGAAGTTTTGCGGAGTGTTTGAGTTAGCTTTGCGAGGCAAAGATGAAACTGAGGGCTCCACCAACCCTGGTAAGCCAACACTTTTGAGATCAGTCAATAAATGCTTCTGGTATTGACTTATATGCTGCCCCTGTCTTCATGTTGTTGCTGGACATATCTTTTTTTAAATGTGTGTAGGTCACCTAAATCATCAGAAAAATTGCCCCTCCTGAGAATTTTTTCAGGAGCCGCCACTGCTGGTACCCTAGTTTATAGAAAGACCGTTATGCCTGTGTGTATGGTCTTTTAGCCTGTGAATGATCAATTCAATCTCTCGTGTGTGTATGTGTGTGTTTATATATTTTACAGTGGGCACAGTAGCCACATGACGACCCCTGGGTGACCCCTGAGAAGCGTGTAGGTGCCGGCCAGCTTCAGTCTGACTCCCGTCACATGATCCGCTGACGCCACTCTCCTGCTCCAGTCACACAATGGAGTATTAAACTTTTTTCGCACACGCACATGCACACACACACTCGTAAACACTTTGAATATCAACCATGGGAGAAAACCCACAATTAGATAATGCACACCACCTCTGAGCAGTTCACACACACTTCTCTCACTCTTCTCCTCGCTTCCTTTTCATCAATATATCACTCTTATTTTTCTCTCTCCTTTCATCTGTCTGTTTCCTTCTCTCTGTCCTTATCTAGTGAAAGTGTGCAGCTGCCTGAGCTGATGTAATGTTGCTCTGTGAAACCACTGAACTGCACCTGGAGCCACAGCCCAACCCTTCCTATTCCAGTCCAGCCAAAGGATCATCATCTTCTTCTTCTTCTTCTTCTTCTTCTTCTTCATCATCCTCTTCCTTCGCCACATTATCCTCACCATCCTCATTATCAACCAGATCTGTTCCCATAATTCAGTCTGATCCAGTGGCAGGTGGTGTCATGGAGGTCTGCCAGCACCACACACCTCTCTTCCCTCTGCTCAGGTCTGCCAACACCACCCACCTCTCTTCCCTCTGCTCAGGTCTGCCAGCACCACCCACCTCTCTTCCCTCTGCTCAGGTCTGCCAGCACCACCCACCTCTCTTCCCTCTGCTCAGGTCTGCCAGCACCACCCACCTCTCTTCCCTCTGCTCAGGTCTGCAAGCACCACCCACCTCTCTTCCCTCTGCTCAGGGAGACCTCTCATTTGACGGACAACCATTTTCAGTTGGTCCCTGAAGACATGGGCAATTTGACCACTTTGTTTTTCATCAGTCCTCTGGGACATATCCCTTTCTTTTGAGCTCTTTCTCTCTCTTCTGCTTTCTGTTTTACTCTCTGCTCTCTCTCTCTCTCTCTCTCGCTTGCTCCCTAGCTCTCGCTCTCCCTTTCTCCCTAGCTCGCTCTCTCCAACTCTCTCAGAGGTTGGTCATTAAGGGATTAGTTGGGTGAGAGGAGAATTGAGTGGAGTTGACTGGGGTTGAGTGGCGGGGGGTTGGTTGGGGTGGGGGGTGGGACTTTCACTGCTGTGTAAATTGCGGACACGTGCCTTCTGTCAGTCAAACATCCCTCAACCGATGACTCTAACTCTAGGGTCTTAAACCTTGACCCATTGGCCAAAGCTGGCCTTTCTTACTTAATCAGTAGAGGTTATATTTTAGATTGAACAGTTGAATCCTGCAGTTCAGTATGATGTAAATGTAATTAGTCCCTTAGCTTGTACCTTTTTCCTCTCCCACGGTCTGGGCCCAGCCTGGCCTCCAGCGGATCAGCATCCTTGGTGTGTGGGCTGACTCCAGACTCACTTCCTGTTATAGAAATTGGCGGAACCATGTCAACCCCCTCCCCCATACCCACCCTAGAGGCGTCTGTAGGTGAGTGTGTGTGTGTGTATATGTGTGTGTGTAATTGTGCGTCTGTGTGAGTGTGCTTGTGTCTTTGTGCCTATGTGTGTGAGTGTGAGTGTGAGCGTGTGTGTGTGTGTGTGTGTGTGTGTTTGTGTGTCGTTTTCTCACACAATGGGGTACACACACAAACCAGCCCAAATGGAGCTACAATGGTAAATGAGTAGCCTACACGCCAGGCTGACCTTAACGCAGAGTCCCACACTACACATAATGCGTCGTCATGGTTCCTAACCATATCACGTCACACTGCCCGCCATATGAGAGAGTGTATTGTTATCTAACACACCACAATTGATTTTTTTTAAATCACAGACACCTCTATAAACAAACCTGTTCCCCCACGACAGCCCAAAATAAATGTCTAACTACTTCACACAGAACAATTCAAGCCCAGATTATTGAATTTGAAATGAAGATATGGGTGCCCAACCAACGTGCTTCTGGATAGAACTACATTTTACATTTACATTTTAGTCATTTAGCAGATGCTCTTATCCAGAGCGACTTACAGTATACTGTAGTTAGAACATGATTCTCTGTCCATTAGCTAATTGTGGCTGTTATCTTTTGGTATGGGTGTCTGATGTATTCCTGATATATTTGGGTTAACTTTATCAGTGTTAGGGAATTAACACTTTTAGAGTTATGCAATAACACCTCATATAGTATTCTTAACACTAGGAAGTGTATATAGTTTACACCAATGGTGATATGCAATAACACCTTATATAGTATTTTTTACCATTACACCAAGAGGTCCGTATCTCTTGACAAGGTCGTTCGTATTGGATTAAGGATTTTACAAGTATTTAATGCCACCTGCTTTTATTTGGGCATTTACAAAGACTTCAGAACTGGCAGCGGACATGCTCAAACTTTAATTAGCATAACCATAGACCACTTAAACTGGTACAACACTTCCACTCACGGGTGGCCAAAAACAACAAATTGAAAGCCACATGTGCCTTTCCTTTTCGAGTTAATTGTAGAGTTACCACCCATGACTGTATTTGTTAGTGACAGAGACATGGTTGTTGAATTTGTTCATTTTCAGTCCTGTGGACTTCACCAAGTGTTTTGCTACTGGAGGCAAATGTTATCATTAAAATGAAACTCTTTAGGAAAATACATTAATAAGGCCTTACTTTCATGGCCAAGTTTTACCCTTACAGTTGTGTTAGGACCCTCCTGGTTTACAAGCCACATAAGGCCTAAAAGTCACATTATGCTGGCTTGCAAAGTGATGTGTAATTCCTATTGGAATCCAGCCAGAGTTAAGAAATCCAATAAGTTGGAATTGTTATTCACCTGCAACCTACATTCAGAAAGACTGTCAAGGTTAGGAAGATTGTGAGGAGACTACCTAAACCTTTTAAACTGGAACAAACATTTCAGTAACTGGTGCAATAAATCTAACTAACTATCTAATGTATGTTATTTATCTTTGTTTAGTGTAAGATTAATCAATCAATCAATGTACAGCCAAAAACACAGATATTAAAAACTATCCTAAAAATGTCTACCTGCAGTAGAGCATGCTGGGAAATCTGTTAAGGATGGGCGTGGTTTTGATGGGACTGTTTTACTCTCCACAGAGTAAAACTGACACAATCACGCTCTCACACTCAACACTGGTTATTAACACCAACACTGGGGTTATTTTACACAACTGAATGTCAATTTCACTCTTACATAAATAATTTAACTCCTGAATCAACACTAGAAATGTTACACTGAAAAATCAACATTCGGTAACACTGGCCAATTTGCTGTGTAGTCACTTCAGGACACCTGTTTAAATAATGCAGATACAGTGAGGGAAAAAAGTATTTGACCATCGCCAAGCAGCTTGGTGAGAAGGTGACAACAGTTGGTGCGATTATTCGCAAATGGAAGAAACACAAAATAACTGTCAATCTCTCTCGGCCTGGGGCTCCATGCAAGATCTCACCTCGTGGAGTTGCAATGATCATGAGAATGGTGAGGAATCAGCCCAGAACTACATGGGAGGATCTTGTCAATGATCTCAAGGCAGCTGGGACCATAGCCACCAAGAAAACAATTGGTAACACACTACGCCGTGAAGGACTGAAATCCTGCAGCGCCCACAAGGTCCCCCTGCTCAAGAAAGCACATATACAGGGCCATCTGAAGTTTGCCAATGAACATCTGAATGATTCAGAGGAGAACTGGGTGAAAGCTCTTTGGCATCAACTCAACTCACCGTGTTTGGAGGAGGAGGAATGCTGCCTATGACCCCAAGAACACCATCCCCACCGTCAAACATGGAGGTGGAAACATTATGCTTTGGTGGTGTTTTTCTGCTAAGGGGACAGGACAACTTGACCGCATCAAAGGGACGATGGACGGGGCCATGTACAGTCAAATCTTGGGTGAGAACCTCCTTCCCTCAGCCAGGGCATTGAAAATGGGTCGTGGATGGGTATTCCAGCATGACAATGACCCAAAACACACGGCCAAGGCAACAAAGGAGTGGCTCAAGAAGAAGCACATTAAGGTCCTGGAGTGGCCTAGCCAGTCTCCAGACCTTAATCCCATAGAAAATATGAGGGAGCTGAAGGTTCGAGTTGCCAAACGTCAGGCTCGAAACCTTAATGACTTGGAGAAGATCTGCAAAGAGGAGTGGGACAAAATCCCTCCTGAGATGTGTGCAAACCTGGTGGCCAACTACAAGAAACGTCTGACCTCTGTGATTGCCAACGAGGGTTTTGCCACCAAGTACTAAGTCATGTTTTGAAGAGGGGTCAAATACTTATTTCCCTCATTAAACGTAGGTCTACAATATCAACCAATGAAATACATTCAAAAGAAAAATCTCATACTGTGCAGCTGACCATAGTGTGTGTGTGTGTGTGTGTGTGTGTGTGTGTGTGTGTGTGTGTGTGTGTGTGTGAGGAAAGCCGAAAAGACACCGCGGACTGGCACCAGGGTAAAGTAACACCACCTGATTACATTGTAGTTCAAGTACAAATGGCCGTAGATCAGTAACTGGAACTAGAGTGTGGTACAGTACAGTACAAAGTGTAACATGGAGAGGGGTGAGGAGGGTGAGTGTGAAAAATCACGTGACATTTCTATGTTTTCACATGTGAAATCATGTGAAACCATGAGTTTTTGGAAGAATTCATATGTGATGATGTAGATTTTCACATGTGAAATCATATGTTTTTGGAACACTTCACGTGATGATATTTCACATGAAGTTTCACATGTGATCGCATAACCTTTCGCATGAGCTTTAACAGGTGATGCCCTGCAAACAAAATCAAGTCGTTATGATACACACAGTGATTTTAACTTACATATTTGACACACGACCTCATTGTGTATGTTTACTTATACTATAAATATTATTCAACATGTCCTCACCTGGGATTTGAACTCACAACATCATGGTTCACTGTATTCCGATCATCCTGCTACGCCACCACGTCTGTGTCAATAATCAATTTTACCTGTTTTCCTACACTTTGAACTTCAAAGTACGTCTCAGCTTTGTTAAAAATACACTCAAGAAAAACTATTATATTTATCATAGTGATTCAGGTGTAACATTTAAGCAGGATAATATGCCCCACCAACATTAGACAGCTATACAGAAAACCCTCAAATTGCTGAAATAAGTAAATCAATGATAAGAGAATAGTCAGAATAACTGATAACTAAAATAGCAGTGCAGATGGCGCTCTTTTGCTAAGTGCAGAGGTGTATTATAGGTATTGAATGTGTATGAGAATGCTGCAGACTTCATGGTGCAGCAGAAAGGTCAGTGTACCTCAAATCCAGAGGTTGGGAGTTCAAGTCCCAGGTGGGGTCATACTTTAGCTAAAACAGCGATAACACATGAAATTTCACATGTAATACCTATAATACATCTCTGTGTTCCAAAAACACGATGAAATGACGCATGCGAAGTGTTCCAAAAACAAGTTTTTCACATGTGAAATGTCATGTGAAGTGTTCCAAAAACACATGATTTCACGTGTGAAGTATTCCAAAAACACATTTTAAAATGTGAAAGGTTACATGTTAAGTGTTCCAAAAACACGTTTTCACGTGAAATGCCACATGTGAAATGCCACATGCGAAGTGTTCCAAAAACACATTTTCACATGTGAAATGTCACCTGAAATGTTCCAAAAACATGATTTCACATGATTTCACATGAATTTCCGTAAAGGTCAATCCAGCGCGATTGTGCCTGGGCCCTGGGTCGCGTTGTCGTGGCGATCTGAGCACTATTCTACCCAGAGAGCCCTGAGGCTGTGTTTCTCTAAAGGAAGCATTTTCTTAAATGACAATAAAAAGCACAATAACATGGTGTAAATTAACAGTTTGATTGTGTTTGTTTCACAAAGTATCCAATTCAATGGTGGATGGGCTTCCTGTGTGTGTTTGGGGGTGTGAAAATATCATTATGGATATTTGCATGTAAGCAAAAACTGTACATGTGAATGGTAAGTATGTGTATGTGTATGGGGGCTTTTCTGATTTGATTGTAGGCTCCTTGCAGTCTGAATGAGTTGTTTAGGGATCATTTGGTGTGAAACAGTTTGTGTTTATATTTCAAAAAATATATATATATATACAATGATATATATATATATATATATATATGTATATATTATTTATTTACGCCAGATACAAACATATACATATGAACAACAACTTATAGATGCACACAAACAATGACTACATCTCATCTGCCCATATCCGCATGCTCACACCATCCCTAGTGCCTGCATTATTGTTTGTCACTTGGCCTTAAATTGTACCAACTTGTTTTTCTCGGTCACCCATGCTATTTCAATATTTCAATAATAAATTATTAGATTTTTCCATTGTTTTAATGTTGGCGGATTGATTGATTTCCAAGTTTTTAGTATACGTTTTTTCAAGATGAGTGATGAGAAGAGACTCGTCCATCCCATTGGGTATCTCAATTACATATACACGCCCATATGCCATGTCTTGAAATGCAGCCAGATGGATAAAAGTAAGTTTACATTACTTCTGACAGCCAACTTTCTAGCTCCGCCCATAACTTTTGGACTTAATAGCATTCTCAGAAAGCATTGATTATTGAATCATTAGTTTTACACTTAAGAGAGAACCCATTAAGACGTGTGTTTGTTATTACCTAAGATTTGTTTAATATTTGTATGAGGTTAATCAGACAGAGTGTGTTCTCATGTTATCTCCACTGGTACACGCTCTCAATCACACACTGAGCCCTGATGATTATGTTGTGCTAACTGTAGGTTTGTGGACGGCTGAGTAAGATGGCAGAGGTAAGGTTGACCTGGCTGGCTTGGTCCAATGTGATTGGTTGAGCCTGGACTGGTCCTGCCCACAGTGAGGCGTGGGCTGTCATGAAGTCTGATAGTTGCACAGTCAACACATTGTGCTCCACACTGCTCCCCTCACCCCCTTACCCCTTCTCTGTTCATAGTTTGGTAACATGGCATGGAGGGGGGAGGAAGAGGGAAGCTATCTTCTCCACAATCAGCAGGTCATGAGAGAGCCTGAAAAGGGAGTTAAATAGAGAGAAGTCTACAGTCTACAGAGAAATGGGTTGCAGAGTCAGAGAATGAGACAGAGGTATATTTATGTACTGTTGTGTTCCACATATAGGCCTCTTTTCTCACACACTAACTCTCTTTCTCTTCTTTTACTCTTTCCCTTTCTCTCTCTGTTCACCTGCATTCCACAGGAATATCACAGTCTTGTCTGACTGCCTGCCAAGGGGAACTTATCAAATAGCCCTCTCCTCTCTTTTACGGTCTCTCTCTCTCTCTCTCCTTCTCTCTATCTCTTCCCTCCTTTATTTCCAGACACTCCTCCACATACAGTATCTCTATCCGTTTCACCTCAGTTCACTCTAAAGTGACTCTAATGTCACCGTGATGACCTGTGATGTCAGTCACCATGGTGACAGGGGCAGCTGAGGGAGGACTATCCCAGACAGACATGAATAGTTTTTTTGTCTCTTCACATTTGTTGTGAAGTCTAAACAAAACGGGTCACTGGAAAATATGTGTTTTTTACATGGGGAGTAATGCTATGGGCCAATGTTCCAGTTCTGGAGTTATTCTTTGGATGTCTTGGTTTCAGCTGACCACTGACATCTGCACCTCCCTCCTGGTGCACACACCTGTCAATCATTTTCCTCAGAAATGGATATCCTATAATGCTGTCATTGATGTCAACTATAGCAAGTGAAGTGAATTTTATAGTGACTAACTTAAAGTTTTCCTGGTCAGGTCATGTGGGCTGGCCCTTCACATTATTATTACTTTGGCTTGAGTTGACATTTATGAGTGCAGTTTGTGATCATTGAAAGAGGTTAAAGGGTTGGGCGAGTGTGTTATCTAAAGGCTCATTGAAATGTTGCAGTGCTAAATGGCACCAGTGTTTTCTGTCCACACAAAATGTATTTTCAGCCGTTGTGTGTGTGTGTGTGTGTGTGTGTGTGTGTGTGTGTGTGTGTGTGTGTGTGTGTGTGTGTGTGTGTAGAAGGGGCAGTTCAGCGGTGTCATGTATTGTACACAGTGACAGTGGGGTCTGTACTTCAGGCTGCAGGATGTTCTCTGTCTATCGCTGTCTTTCTTTCGTTCCCTCTTTATCTCTCGTTACTCACAATCCATGTCTCCAGTTTCTCTTGGCCTGGTTTCGGTCCCCCGCCCTCTGTGTGTATATGGCCTGTGTACATGTTGATGTGTGTGTATATGGCCTGTGTACATGTTGATGTGTGTGTGGATTTTGTGCATGTTTATACAGTATCTTTAGAAAGTGTTCAGAAAGGGAGTGAACACTTATGTAAATTAGATATTTCTGTATTTCATTTTCAATAAATATGCAAACATTTCTAAACACGTGTTTTCACTTTGTCATTATGGGGTATTGTGTGTAGATGGGTGAAATTTTTTTTGAAAACATTTTGAATTAAGGCTGTAAAACCAAAAAATGTGGATGGAATTAGTCGAGGGGTATGCGATTTGCATGTGTGTGTATATTTGCAATCAGTTTACAAGCTCTTTAACTCTTATCAGACTGTGTGTAGTGGGTGGGGAAAGGTTACATGCAGCAGAGGCTGTGAGCGTTAGATACTTGGTCATATTATTAGTAATATTGCATGTAATGATATTGTAACTAACGACAGAGATGGTAACATACGATAACAGCAATGACACTGTGAACAACGCCCTGTTGATCCATGGGAGGTCATGAGGGGTCAGTGTGTGAGTGATGTCAAAGGCACTGCTAGCGCCCATCCAGGTGCTGGAAGGGTTAAAGTGGCACAGCTCAGAAATGTAAAAAAGAAAAGCAATAAGGGGAGAGGAAATGAAAGAGCAGCACGATGGAGGCTGATAAGAGGAGCAACCGTCAGAACAGCAATCAGCCCAAATTAAAGAGAGAGAAAGACAGAGAGAGAGAGATAGATAGAGAGAGAGATAGAGCAGTGGGGAATGTGTGGATGTGAGGTTTGTTGGGAAGATAAGGCAAGACTGAGTGTCAAAAGCAATGTGTGAGACTCACATAAAATGTAGATGATGTTCGGCCATTTGAGTATCGGACATAAAGAGATCCTCCAACATGCACACCTATTTCAACACAAAGCGAACATGCACTTATCTAGCAGGTTTGGAGTCTGTTGAGAAACCGTTATATGTTTATGCAGGTGTGTGCATGTATGTTTGTTTGCATGCGTATGGCGTGCACACGCATGCTTGTACAGTGCCTTCAGAAAGTATTCATACTTCTTCACTTATTCCACATTTTGTTGTGTTACAGCCTGAATTTAAAATGGATAAAATAAAAAACTATCTCACTCATCTACACACAATACCCCATAATGACAAAGTGAAAACGTTTTAAAATGTATTGAAAATTAAATACACAAATACAGTATCTCATTTACATAAGTATTCACACCCCTGAGCTAATACATGTTAGAATAACCTTTGGCAGCGATTACAGCTGTGAGTCTTTCTGGGTAAATCTCTAAGAGCTTTGCACACCTGGATTGTACAATATTTGCACATTATTCATTAAAAAATTATTCAAGCTCTGTCAAGTTGGTTGTTGATCATTGCTAGACAGCCATTTTCAAGTCTTGCCATAGATTTTCAAGCCGTAACTAGGCCACACAGGAGCATTCAATGTCGTCTTGGTAAGGAACTCCAGGGTATATTTGGCCTTGTTGTGTTTTAGGTTATTGTCCTGCTGAAAGGTAAATTTGTCTCCCAGTGTCTGTTGGAAAGCAGACTGAACCAGGTTTTCCTCTAGGATTTTGCCTGTGCTTAGCTCTATTCAATGGTTTTTTTATCCTAAAAAACTCCAGAGTCCTTACCAATGACAAGCATACCCATAACATGATGCAGCCACCACCATGTTTGAAAATATGAACAGTGGTACTCAGTGATGTAATAATAATAATAATAGATTTAATTTGCTTTTCATTACAGCAAGAATCTCATAGACGCTCAGGATGTGTTGTGTTGGATTTGCCCCAAACATAACACTTTGTATTCAGGACATAAAGTTTAATTTCTTTGCCAATTTTTTTGCAGTTTTACTTTAGTGCGTTATTGCAAACAGGATGCATGTTTTGGAATATTTGTATTCTGTACGTGCTTCCTTCTTTTCACTCTGTCATTTAGGTTAGTATTGTGGAGTACCTACAATGTTGTTGAGCCATCCTCAGTTTTTTCCTATCACAGCCATTAAACTCTGTAACTGTTATAAAGTCACCATTGGCCTCATGGTGAAAACCCTGAGCGGTTTCCTTTCTCTCCGGCAACTGAGTTAGGAAGGATGGCTGTATCTTTGTAGTGACTGGGTGTATTGATACGCCATCCAAAAAGTGTAATCAATAACTTCACCATGCTCAAAGGGATATTCAATGTCTGAGGTAGTCAGAATGCAACATGCAACTTATGTGACTTGTTCAGCAAATGTTGACTCCTGAACTTATTTAGGCTTGCCATAACAAAGGGGTTGAATACTTATTGACTTAATACATTTTAGCTTTGCATTTTTATTAATTTCTAAAAATGTCTAAAAACATAATTCCACTTTGACATTATGGGGTATTGTGTGTAGGCCAGTGACACAAAATCTCAATTTAATCAATTTTAAATTCAGGCTCTAACACAACAAAATGTGGAAAAAGTCAAGGGGTGTGAATACTTTCAGAAGGCAAATCAAATGTTATTTGTCACATACACGTGTTTAGCAGATGGTTGCGCTTCTAACTCCGACAGTGTAGTAATATCTAACAAGTAATATAACAATTTCATAACATTCCTGGCACTGTATGTTTTCATGTGTGTTTGTGCATGCTTGTGTGCATGTGCATGCGTGTGTGCGTTCGGGGCGGGCATACATATTTGTGTGTGTGTGCGTGTGTGTTTTTCATTTGAGTCATCATTAGTTTGGCTAGCAGTCATTTCCATTACAGAGAGAGAGAACAGGGTATCAGGGCTGTGATCTGCCTGGGGGAGATAAGAGCTGCAGAAACCGCTGATGTTGCAACATCTGAGCAGCGACACACATAGCAGGCAGGCAGGCCTAGCTATGTTTGGAGATGATCCCTCATCGATAGCACTGCAAAGCCAGCACTGCTACATTACATCCAACCAGCCAACCTCTCTATACCGCTCTACCCCAGCACTCATATAATCCTTCCCTCTCCCTCTCCCTCTCCCTCTCCCTCTCCCTCTCTCTCTCCCTCTCCCGCTCTGTCTCTCTCTGTCTCTTTCTCTCTCTCTCTCTTTCTCCAGTGTTTGGTCTCAGGCCAGTGGGGCCTCTCATCTGAGATGTACTCTGCTCTGCAGGTCACACAGAGGTCAGGTGAGCTGTGATACTAGAACAGATCCCTCTGGCCTCCCAGAGAAAAGGCCTCAGTGTGAATATCTGTTTCACATCTTTTTATGTGATTAGCTCTAATGATTTCAAGTCTATTACCTTGACAGAACACTGCAGAATGACAGAACGCCAACAGAATAGAATGGAAGATCATGTAAACAGCAAGGAAACAGAGGCCTTAGGTAAACATTTCTGCAGTGTTAATGGTGAGTGGTTTGTTGCCTGCTGGGAGTATAGATAGAGCGATAGAGAAAGAGAGAGTGAGTGAGGGAAAGAAGGAGAATGAGAGAGAAGTCTACATAGACAGATGCAGTGATAACATGTTTTATTTCAGTGGACTGGGCTAAATCCCCTGATGAGATGCAACAACAGACAGAGGCCTTCAGATAGCCGCATGGATCAGCGTCAGATCGGTGCTATCACACCAATCTCCCCTCACACACACACACAATGAGTGAGATGGGGAGAGTGTGTGGGGAGTTTGGTCGGGTTGGTGCATGGGGCCTCAGAGAACAGGTCAAGTGTGTGTGAGTGAGTGAGTGTGCATGCATGCGTCTGTTGTGTGCTTGTGTGTTTTTGTTGTTGTTGTTGTTGTTGAGTCACTGGCAGCATTCCTGTTGGACCTAGTGTGCTGCAGGTGGAAGCCCCTGAGGAGCAGCAGACACTGGGGAGATGGAGGTGAGAGGGAGGGCAGGGGGATAAGGGTAGGGAGGAGGGTGGGAGTGCAGACACAACACAGGGCGGCATCGTCTGTGAACAAGTAGACAGCCTTATCAGTGGGTGCCTGCCGTCTGCCCAGAGCCATGGAGGATAGAGACGAGCCCCAGCAGGCCCAGTGGCTCTTGCCCAGATTCAGCCCTCCTGACTGGGGTGAGAAGACTGGGGATAGGGCCTCTGGTGGAACCACTGGATCTAACGTCAGGACAGAGGGCTGGCTGGCCCCTTGATTTGGACCATGACTTTCTAATGGGGGACGTCAGTTTGTGGGGAGGTGTTACCCCGCTTTCTCAGGTGTTTGTGGGCCAGCGACACATCACTTGCACCTCTTCTTCCCTCCCTCTGTGCATCGCTCCCTCCCTCCCGGCCTAGATTCCCCCTCTCTCATGTTTCCTTGGGGCCGAGCCATGGGCCTTTTGTCAGGCTTGTCATAGGATAACGGAGCCCAGTCCCAGGGGCCCTCACACACACACAGGACGACGCAGTGCTAGCATTAGCCTAGCTCATGGATCTGCCTCACCTTGTGTGAACAGCAGCTCTCCTCCTCCCTCTAGACATCATTCACAATAATATTTAGCACATGCTGCATGTTATTGAAGCACTAATATCAATGCTGAAAATTTGAAGCAGAACACTCTCTCTCTCCCTCTCTCTCGCGTGCAATGGGCTGGCGCAGTGGTCTAAGCCACTAGAGATCCTGGTTCGAATCCAGGCTCTGTCGTAGCCGGCCGCGACCGGGAGACCCATGGGGCGGCGCACAATTGGCCCAGGGTAGGGAATGGCCGGCAGGGATGTAGCTCAGTTTGCAAAGCCAGGGTTGTGGGTTCGATTCTCACGGGGGGCCAGTATGAAAAAATAAAAATAATAATGTATGCACTCACTAACTGTAAGTCGCTCTGGATAAGAGTGTCTGCTAAATGAATAAAATAATTTTAAAAAATAAAAGGAAGAAAGAAAGAAAAGGAGTGATTTTATTGGAGACGAGAGAGATGAATTTGTCTGCTTCAGACAGGAGAAGAATGGAGATTGTATGGGAGCTGTCCTGGGTGGTGGTTGGAGGGCGTCCCACTTTTCACAGAGAATGAACCGTGTGTCAGCAAGTTCTTCCTCTGCTACTAAGGCCTTTCTACTGGATAACCAGGGCTACAAATAGGTAAATAGGTGTGCAAGTGTGTGTATGTGTGCGCACGTGTTTGTGTGTGAACGAGTGTGTGTGTGTGTGTGCCAGATATTTTCCCTATGGTCATAATAAACCCCATAAGTGTTTCCTGTTATGTCTTTCTCTTCCTGTTTCGTTCCAGTTTGGGGACGGTAATGCTTTATTGAGAGGAGACAAAGCTACCTGCATGCCCCATGAAAGGAGCCGCTTTACATGATAATGGTCTCAGTATTTGTATTGTGTCTGATTGTAGTGTTGGCATCTCTACGCTACAATGACTCCCTGTGATCATCGCTGTTTCATAACTCCACAGTCTGGGGACATGAGTGGAAGCTGCAACTCCTGTGACATATTTACTATACCCTTCTCTCTCTCTCTCTGTGTGTGTGTGTGTGTGTGTGTGTGTGTGTGTGTGTGTGTGCGTGCGCACGTGCGCATTTGTGTGTGTGAGTGATGCTCTCTTTTCCAACTCCTCTGGGATGCTGAGGTTCTATTGCAGATCGGAGCATCTAAGATCAATCTCTCTGTGTGTTTTTGGATGTGAGATCGCAGTAGAAGCCCAGATCCCACTGAGGACCTTTAGCTCATGTCTCAGGTTAGGTCATTGGGACACCAGGGCACAGAGCTGTTATAGGAGGTGGCACTTCACACACTTCACTTTCCTACTCCTAGCCTACCACCCTGACCCCTAACCCTTGACCTCTACCCATGTGCCATAGCTGTGCCACCCAGGTGATGCCGGGACAGTGGAACCTCTAGTGTATTTAATGACTCAACATTAGTTTGACCAGTGGAGGTCATGCATTCATCAACATGCTGCTCTGCTATGCTGTTGTTGCTACTTTCTACATCCAACTATAATCTATATGGGCTCAAATGGTTTGGAAAACATACAGCTTGGGAACACTCATTTACTACGAGTTGTAGTCTGTGATTTGTCTGTAGTTCTGTGAATTCTCTTTGATGTTGCATCTCCTTTACATCTTTTGTTTTGCCAAATATTAGCATCTCAGGAAGATGAGGGGGGATGTCTTTTTTCTCTGTCTTCTTCTAAGTGGATACCCCCCCCACTCACCCCAACCCCAGACCACCAAAAGGGACCATGGGCTGAACTGAAACAAGCTGCTTCCTCTTTCATCTTCTTTCTCTCCATCTCTCCTTTAACTGGTCCCTCTGAAGTCCAGCCTGGCCCGCCTTTTGATTCCATTAATTGAGTTTGGTGGAAAAACAAATGGAGGAGGAGGTATGTAGGGGAGAGGAGGTGAGGGGGTCCTGTAAACCTCGAAGGCCACTTATTTAGGAGGCCCACCCGCTCCTCTCGTCTCTCCACCCTCTTCCCCCCTCTCCTCCTCCACCCTGGCCCTCCTAGTGATTCACCCTGCTGTTTGACTCTCTATCGCTCCACTCTGCTTTTCATCTCTCCTTCTTTACGACGGAGGTTTCTTTGTTTTGCCGTGACATATTTTTGCAGGGAGTCATGACATTTTAAAAGGATCAGTAAATATGTCTGTGTGTGGAGTGCGGGAGGGTCTGGCAGAATGACAGTGTAAGTGCTTCCAGGGTGAGAGGTCAAGGAGGTTGGTAGCGGAGGGACGGAGAAGGGGGGATGATTCAGGGGCTTGCACTCAGGATGACCCCTGCGGTGTGCTGTCTGAGAACCCGGTCCTGTAGCCCTGAGGGCAGAGCCGTCCGTCCGTGTCCCATGTGGCTTTCATAAGGATCCTGACAGACACAGACACATTCTCATTCTGTTTCTGTGTGCTGACTGCAAGGCTGAGATCCAACATGGCTCCCAGGATCATAGCCAAGACGGCATCATGGTACTGTCTGAGGAGAGAGGACCCATATTACACGATGAGTTCAGTGAGTCTTTTCACTGAACAGATGCTGCCGGTTGAGTAACAGTGCAGATAGATGTAACATGTGGTTCAAACCTCTCAGATTCTGTCAACATTGTATGTCTCAAATGTTTGGAGCACAGCAAATTAATTAGAGAATGGATATCAGTTGATGAGTCTGATAGTGATCCACTGAGGATCAGCACAACGTGTTCTCTAAGAAACATGTCTCTCTTTGGAGAGAAATCTCAGGCAGGTATTCATTACGTGGGAAAAAGCTCTTTGGGTGCATCATGTGTTATGACACCTGCTGCATACATCTATCCAGTTGGTAGATGGAGATTAGTGCTAGGTCGCTTCTGTGTCATGTTTGGTCTTTGGATTTCTTAATTTTCTCATCCTGGTCTTATGGCATTAATATACAAGCAATTATACATATTAATATATATGAAAGATGTAAAGAGATGTGAACGAATGGAAATATGGACACTGTCTATGGGCCATACTCAGTGCTGGCTCCAGGCATAAGCGACATAAGCGGTCGCTTAGGGCCCCCAGCCGCTAGGGGGCCCCCCTAATTGTTTTACGCCATTAATCGCATTTCCATTTCTTCACCGCAAAGGCCCTTTTAAGCACACGCGTTTCCGCACTGTCACGCCCTGACTCAGGGGACTCTTATATATTGAGTCAGGGTGGGTATATTCTATGTTGTGTTTTCTATGTTGCAGTCTAGGTGTTGTATATCTATGTTTGGCCGGGTGTGATTCCCAATCAGAGGCAGCTGTCGCTTGTTGTCTCTGATTGGGGATCATACTTAGGCAGCCTATTGGCACTAGTTAGTTGTGGGATCTTGTTCCGTGTGGAGGCTTGTTTTGTGTTTAGCCTTAGGACTTCACGTTTCGTTGGTTTGTTGTTTTGTTGTGTGTTTATCGGTGAAATAAACATGTACGCATTTCACGCTGCGCCTTGGTCTGACCCGTCCTTAAACGAACGTGACAGAAGATCCCACCAAACACGGACCAAGCAGCGTGCACAGGAGGACCGAACACCCTGGACACTGGTGGGGAAGATTTGGTCTTGGGAGGAGATATTTGCGGGAAAAGGACCCTGGGCGAAGAAGGAAACCCAGGCAGGAGAGGAGCAACGGCAACACAGAAGCCGGCCGAGGAGGAAGCCCGAGAAGCAGCCCCAATAACATTTTTTGGGGGGGCTAAAGGGGTGGTCGGGGAGCGAGAGAGAAGAGCCCCGACCACTGCACCCGGTGGGTTTCCAGATTGAGTCCCTACGACCATGGGAGGAAGAGTGGGAACAGTTCTATACTGAGGAGTCGGAGGATGACGACGACGATGATTGTCTGTTCCCTAACTCGTGGGGGCTCCCGGAGGAGTCCTCACTGGAGGAGGAGTGCAGAGAGAGAGAGAAGGATCGGTTCTGCAGGGTAAGAGAGGAGGCCACCACATTACGGGGGCTGATAGCTAGAATAGAGCGGGAGAGATCCATTCAAGAGGAGGCACTGCAGGAGGCTCGTAGGGAGAAGGAGGAAGTAGAGGCACGGAGAGAGGAGCTGGTTAGGCAACATAAGGAGCGGGGGTTAATAGAGGAACCCAGGTATGCGGAGAAACGCACTGTATCGCCAGTGCGCATGCACAGCCCAGTGCGTTCTGTGCCAGCGCCCCACACGTGTCGTGCGAAAGTGGGCAGCCAGCCAGGACGGGTTGTGCCAGCTCTCCGCTCCAGACCTCCAGTCCGCCTCCACAGTCCGGTCCGGCCCATTCCTGTTACTCGCACCAAGCCAGTGGTGCGTGTTCCCAGTCCGGTCCGGCCCGTTCCTGCTCCCCGCATTAAGCCAGTGGTGCGTATCGCCAGCCTGGTACGACCCGTTCCTGCTCCCCGCACCAAGCCAGTGGTGCGTGTCGCCAGTCCGGCCCAGCCCGTTCCTGCTCCTCGCACCAAGCCAGTGGTGCGTGTTCCCAGTCCGGCCCGGCCCGTTCCTACTCCTCGCACCAGGCCAGTGGTGCGTGTTCCCAGTCCGGCCCGGCCTGTTCCTGCTCCTCGCACCAAGCCAGTGGTGCGTGTCGCCAGTCCGGCCCGGCCCGTTCCTGCTCCTTGCATCAAGTCAGTGGTGCGTGTTCCCAGTCCGGCCCGGCCTGTTCCTGCTCCTCGCACCAAGCCAGTGGTGCGTGTCGCCAGTCCGGCCCGGCCCGTTCCTGCTCCTCGCACCAAGCCAGTGGTGCGTGTTCCCAGTCCGGCCCGGCCCGTTCCTGCTCCTCGCACCAGACCAGTGGTGCGTGTCTCCAGTCCGGCCAGGCCCGTGCCTGCTCCTCGCACCAAGCCAGTGGTGCGTGTTCCCAGTCCGGCCCAGCCCGTTCCTGCTCCTCGCACCAAGCCAGTGGTGCATGTTCCCAGTCCGGCCCGGCCTGTTCCTGCTCCTCGCACCAAGCCAGTGGTGCGTGTTGCCAGTCCGGCCCGGCCCGTTCCTGCTCCTTGCACCAAGGCAGTGGTGCGTGTCGCCAGTCCGGCCCGGCCCGTTCCTGCTCCTTGCACAAAGCCAGTGGGTCGTGTTCCCAGTCCGGCCCGGCCTGTTCCTGCTCCTCGCAACAAGCCAGTGGTGCGTGTCGCCAGTCCGGCCCGGCCCGTTCCTGCTCCTCGCACCAAGCCAGTGGTGCGTGTCGCCAGACTGGCCCGGCCCGTTCCTGCTCCTCGCACCAAGCCAGTGGTGCGTGTCCCCAGTCCGGCCCGGCCCGTTCCTGCTCCTCGCACCAGACCAGTGGTGCGTGTCTCCAGTCCGGCCCGGCCCGTGCCTGCTCCTCGCACCAAGCCAGTGGTGCTTGTTCCCAGTCCGGCTCGGCCTGTTCCTGCTCCTCGCACCAAGCCAGTGGTGCGTGTTCCCAGTCCGGCCTGGCCCGTTCCTGCTCCTCGCACCAAGCCAGTGTTGTGTGTCGCCAGTCCGGCCCGGCACGTTCCTGCTCCTCGCACCAAGCCAGTGGTGCGTGTTCCCAGTCCGGCCCGGCCTGTTCCTGCTCCTCGCACCAAGCCAGTGGTGCGTGTCGCCAGTCCGGCCCGGCCCGTTCCTGCTCCTCGCTCCAAGCCAGTGGTGCGTGTTCCCAGTCCGGTCCGGCCCGTTCCTGCTCCTCACACCAGGCCAGTGGTGCGTGTTCCCAGTTCGGCCCGGCCTGTTCCTGCTCCTCGCACCAAGCCAATGGTGCGTGTTCCCAGTCCGGCCCGGCCCGTTCCTGCTCCTCGCACCAAGCCAGTGGTGCGTGTTCCCCAGTCCGGCCCGGCCTGTTCCTGCTCCTCGCACCAAGCCAGTGGTGCGTGTCGCCAGTCCGGCCCGGCCCGTTCCTGCTCCTCGCTCCAAGCCAGTGGTGCGTGTTCCCAGTCCGGTCCGGCCCGTTCCTGCTCCTCACACCAGGCCAGTGGTGCGTGTTCCCAGTTCGGCCCGGCCTGTTCCTGCTCCTCGCACCAAGCCAGTGGTGCGTGTCGCCAGTCCGGCCCGGCCCGTTCCTGCTCCTCGCACCAAGCCAGTGGTGCGTGTTCCCAGTCCGGCCCGGCCTGTTCCTGCTCCTCGCACCAAGCCAGTGGGGTGTGTGTCCAGTCCGGCACGGCCCGTGCCCGTTCCACCGGTGTCTGGTCCTGCACCGGTCAGCTGCTCCACTCCGGAGCCAGAGCAGTCCGCTCCACCGGTGCCTTATCCAGCTCCGGTCAGCAACTCCACTCCGGAGCCAGAGTAGTCCGCTCCACCGGGGTCTAGTCCAGCTCCGGTCAGCGGCTCCACTCCGGAGCCAGAGCAGTCCGCTCCACCGGTGCCTAGTCTAGCTCCGGTCAGCGGCTCCACCGGTGCCCAGTCCAGCTCCGGTCAGCGGCTCCAGTCCGGAGCCTGAGCGGTCTGCTCCACCGGCGCCCGGTCCAGCTCCGGTCAGCGGTTTCAGTCCAGACCCAGACGTCAGCCCCTCTCCAGGTTTGGGGTCTCTCACACCAGGGTCCAGACAGGGCTTGGAGTATCGTGGGAGGAAGGAGAGGGGAAGCAGCGCGCCGAGGTCCAGACCAGACCAGGGGCGCAATAGGTAGGCGGAGAGTATGTGGTTGTCACGCCCGGAGCCGGATCCGCCTCCGAGGCGGAATGCCCACCCGGCCCCTACCCTGTTATGTAAAGGTTGTGCGGTTGGAGTCCGCACCTTTGGGGGGGGGTACTGTCACCACTTGACTCAGGGGACTCTTATATGTTGAGTCAGGGTGGGTATATTCTATGTTGTGTTTTCTATGTTGCAGTCTAGGTGTTGTATATCTATGTTTGGCCGGGTGTGATTCCCAATCAGAGACAGGTGTCGCTCGTTGTCTCTGATTGGGGATCATACTTAGGCAGCCTATTGGCACTAGTTAGTTGTGGGATCTTGTTCCGTGTGGAGGCTTGTTTTGTGTTTAGCCTTAGGACTTCACGTTTCGTTGGTTTGTTGTTTTGTCGTGTGTTTATCAGTTAAATAAACATGCCCTAAGCAGACAAATCTTGCTTAGGGCCCCTGCCCTTACTGCAGTGGCACATAGCTAAATCATTTGTTCCTCACCCATTCCCATTCACAGTTTATGCTATAAGGCAGGGATCATCAACTAGATTCAGGCGCCGGACAATTTTTTTATTGAGCGGATGGTCAGGAGGCCGGAACATAATTACTAATAATTTGTAAACTGCAAATCAACCAGCCCTAACAGATATAATATTTGACTAAAACATAATCATTTCAAAACTTGCTTATATTTGTATATGATCACATATATCTATATTATGCATGGCAATACTTTGGAAAAGATTTCCACAATGAAAATCACTTGGAGCTGATTTGCTGGTGTTTTTAGTATTTTATGAGCAAAAATTTCAATAAAAAAATTAAATAAAATCACCTACAGGCAGCCAGTTGGGGAACCCTGCTATACGGTGTGTGTGTGTGTGTGTGTGTGTGCGTGAGCGTGTGTGTGCGTGTGTGTTGAATCCTGAATCTCTCATGGGGAAAATAAGTCTCAGAGAAGTCTCATTCATGTTTACAAGGTTTCTTTATTATCATCAGTATGTAATAGCATCCAGATTGTCAGGTTATAATGGTTTTGGACAGGTAATAGCGAGCAGGTGTGTGGGTTTCTATCTGTTAGGTAGAGAGGCAGCAAATCAAAGCTGTGCTGTGACACAGAGACACACACCACAGAGAAACTGAGAGGTACAGGCTACTGCCCATCACCATGACAACACTGATGGAACAGGAGAGGCCTAGGTAATGTAGAACAGGACAAAGGTCAATAAGACTATCCCAAACATAGAAATAGGATTGATAGAACAGATATGTTGCGTGTGTTAATGTGTAAATTAGCTTATTATTCCAACAATAACATCAGATTTTCTGTATGACGTATCCAATGTGGCAGCAGACATGGCAAATACTGGGTATCTGTTTTATTCAATCTATTTCTCTGCTCTGTGAATCTCTCTCTCTGTCTCCTTGCTGAAGGTTTTAAACACACAGCCCTCTCATTCACTAAGGGTTCATGTAAAGAGGGAGCAGTTGGCAGAATTAAACTTGATTCCTTTATTTTCATTAAGAGGAAATAGTTTAACAGCTCAGAGAAAGCGCTTCAGCTAAAAATATATTTATAATGATAGAAATGGTGATAACAATATCCATAATGTTTCAGGTGAAAGAAAAAGGAAAAAGGCAGAGTGAAAATAAATTATCTGAATAACAATAATAACAACAATAATAATAATGACTTGAATAATATACTGTTTCAAATTAAGCTTTATAAACTTTTTTTTTTCCTTGTTTCTTTTTTTTATTTGTAATGTCCATTAAAAATAGTAGAAGTCCATGAGCAGAAATCCAGCATATATTTATTAAATGGTGTGAAGGGAATTGCTCTGTCTTCGCCCCAAAGCTGTCTTCACCATCCTCGTATCTCACACATTTACAATATTCACAGTTACTACAGACCTGCTCGGCACATACCACTGCAGCAGGACGGGGGCGAGGTGGGAGGGGATGGTATATGCATGGGGGTGGGTGGAGGTGAGGTGTAGTCTATCTCTGTTCTAAGCAGGTACCTAATAGAGAGTAAAATAGCCCACCCCCACCCCACCCATCAGTGGATGCTGCCTGGTTCCCCCATACTCCCCCCCGTACCCTTTACATTCTCTCTATACAGCAAGACAATTAACACAGACACATCAAATGCATGTCTTTAACATTATACACATTGTCCTCAAGCAAGAGGCCTATACGACCCTCAACCCCCATTAGAAAATTTAACAATCCTCACTTCCCCTGTGCCTCCCCGTCCTCCCCAGCTCAGCCCATGGCGGTGACCATGTTGGAGTGGTGGGGGTGGCCGAAGGAGGGGTGTATGGGTGTGGGGGTGGGCAGCATGTGTCCGGCGTGGCTGAAGGGGGGCAGGTGGCCCATGTGGGTCATGTGTCCAGCCAGGGAGGAAGCGCTGAAAGGAGAGGACTTGTCGTGCATGCACTTAGACAGCTCCTCGTAACCGTCGCTGCCCCGCCTGCCCTTCTTGGACTTGTTGGACATCTTGCGGTTGCGTGTCTGGATCCCTTCCTTCTTCATGGTCAGAGGCCGGTTCACCTGTAGGGAGAAGGGGATGGAGGGAGAGATGAGTGACCGGGTTGGGATGGTGCTAAGGGTTTATAATCAACTCAATATGTTTGAATTGAATGGACTATGTACAGGAATAACCATATTATTTATTATGAGAACTCTAGATACAGTTATTTGTCTTTTTTTCTAAATGCAGAAACGGTACGCAGCTTACTCCCTAAACCAAGGCCATATTCAATGTAATACATGGCAATACACCAAGGCTTAAACTTCAACAGTTATGCCTCATTTGAACAGATGCAGTTGGTCTGTCTGAATAACAGTCCCACCATTGTGAGTCTCAAGGGGATGACGCCTACCATGGAAATAATCAAGCACAAAGAAAGAAAACACCAACAGGGCCCAGTGTGTCTAAGGGGCCAAGCTCTGCATCCATCTCTCCATCCCTCCCTCCTTCCCTGTCTCCCTATCCCTCTTTCTTATCCTTTTCCAATAAATTCAACCTTTTCGTCTTCTTGACCTGGCTGGCTACGTGTGGGTAAGGGCTGGCGGTCAGGCTGGCCAGGCTGGCAGCAGTGAAAGACTTACGTTGTGCAGCTTGTAGTAAAGGCCGCAGGCGTTGCACACGGGGTCTCCGTTGCCATTGCGCCTCCACAGTGTGGTGGTGGTCGTCTGACAGTTAGCGCAACAGGTGCCGGCTCGTCTGGCCGCAGACTGGAGGGAAACATGAAGAAAGCCTTTATTAGACCACAACAGCACGGACACATAACACATGAAAGCATAGGTTGGGAATGACATTAGTGCCAGGCGGTATGTATAGTATTTGTATATCAGCTGCCAGGAGCCGAGAAAACATATAATATTCCATGCCGTTTTAGATGGACATTGTTCCTTATAGTTATAGATTTGCATATGATTACAGAAATGAATTCATATTGTGTGATAGTTTATTGCAATGCGTTTCAATAATGACTGAATTATGCAATAAAAAGGTATCCCGTCTTTACATTCCCTGACAGAATATTTATCAAATACACCAAATAGTAACAGGGGTCACTATAAAAGTCATGCTGAATAGATCATATAAGAAAGTAATGGGTTGTCTATATTGGCTACAGTTTTCTACCAGCATGTGAAATATTTTTAATTTCACAGACACAGTAGTACACTGATGAACACTGACTATCAAAGGTCTTCCTCTCAGATGCAAAGCATTGCTATTGAATAGAGATTAGGTAGCGAGGGGGGCCATAGGCCCTCCAGTGTCCAGGCAGCCTGTGCGATCCCCTGCCATTACAGATGGATTCTTCACACTTAATATGAGACATTTACACACATAAAACGTAAGTAGACCCCTACAGCAAAATATGGTAATCTGAACCCTCAACCAGAATAGTGCATGGGCCTACACACCTAAAGATAATCTTAAAACATGCATTAATGCAAAATACCTCTCTAGTGAGTCAAGTAGAAAATTACCCAAATGGTGTCAAAATTGCCCTATATAAACAAACTTCCTAGTAAAGAAGTCTACAAGTCGAGGCTGGAGCCCTAGCCTTGGTCCCACAGGTAGCAGGACATATATCCATTTATTTCACCTCCCCTGCGCGCCCTGCATGCATCTAGCTCTCCATTGCTTGTTTTCTGTGCACATAACGTGTACTTAAATGTTGTGCTAATCGCTTTACTCTATCCTATAAATTGAGGACTGGCCTGCTTGACCACTGCTATAGAAAAGTAAGTGTACTAGCGCGCGACGGACGGAAACACGTGTTGGCCTTGCTTCCTTATCGGTACCGGCAGATATCCGGATAGGAAACGACTGGAAGGCCCCTGCGCGAGCACTGAAAACACGCGAGCTGAAAAGTAGGCTACAAACGCACCCGCTACTGACTAATGGAGAAAAATAACGACTGGATTTTTCAGACAAAGGGAAAATTATGAAACTTTATTATGCTTTTTATGCAGGTTTAAGCTATATTGATTATAGACCAGGTATATGCTTTGGACTTCAAAGTATTTTTCAAGGCCCAAAGATTCATAGCCTAGGCCTAAATGGCGTTTCTGCTTACAATGTAAAACAGCTCAAGTCAAATGTTTCAGAATAATCTAAAAACGGGTCTCTAGACTCTCTAAATAGGCCTACAGTCCAAAATCAAACGGAGTCTCGTCGGTGATGCTTTTTGTATAGCCTGCATTGGCTGATTCAGATCAGTGCAGTCTTTATGCTGTCGGCTGAATGTCAATAGTCTGTCTGCATTTGCCTCAGCCATATCTCCCCCATTCTCTTATCAAGATGCGCACCGGATTATATGATCTCTAGGATGGTCCTTAAACAAACGCAGTCGACATTAAATATGTAGGCCTAAATAATCTATTTGTGTCTCAACTATTAATGCGTTTCAATACTATTATCCGTAACCTTTGATTAATAGATTAATAATCGTATTATGCATCCTGAGACATTTGGGAACCGATTCGTAAATAATTTGAACAGGCGTACGATAATTAGGCATACATCCAAATTCCAAATACGAATTTGCAGAAAATAGGCCCACTGGGCACAGACGTCAATTCAAGGTCTATTCGACGTTGGTTTAACGTAACTTTACTGACGTGTGTTTTATAGTAATGTCTCTATTTCTGCAAACCCCCTATTTATTCAAGAGGGGCGTGGAAAAAATACTCTTGCAAAAATCAACCACGAGTTGCTAGAATATATCAATTATCAAGAGTTTATAAGCCTAGTAGTGAAATTAGCTCAGTGAAATAAAAATGGTTATGGTTATTATTAAATGCTGTTTTACATGATTTCTTCCATTATAATAATTATTAATATAATTATTAATAACGTTATAATTATTATTAATATTATTATCATTAATATTATTATGCTATTGATGTATTAGGCCACATGCAAATAGGTTTACGCCCGCGAACGGTAGACTACTGTGGGCTATTCGAAATGTTACAGGAAATATTCAGATCACAGGTTGAATCGAGAGATTTTGTCATTTATGCATATCATTTTTTAGGTCCACATTTATCTGTCAACAGGGCGTGGAGAATCATATTTCTTTGTTTTTCGTATTTGATGCAAATCTATATCTCATTGGGTCATATCAGTTCCCTCCATTGCAGAGTTTCATAGGTGCCATCTTCATTGCGTGTTTGTTGTTGTTGAGGCCAAGTGCTTTAAAGTCTGGTTAGCTCAGGGCTATAGATAGCTGCTGTTATTTGAAAATAATAGCTTTTAACATTTAACCCCAACAAATGATTGTTTTTATTTTTTGCAATCAATAGAGTCACCAGCACATTAAGTCTGGAAATACTATTTTCAGTAATGACAACATTTACATAGTCCATTGAACTGCTGTGTGACTGGGCTATATCAGTCTGGATCTGACCTGGCTGCTGCCCTCTGAGGAAAACACAACATTGATGTTGAAATGAGTTCATGATGAGAAGTACACAATGTGATATCAGCCAAGCAGCAAGAAGGCCCAGTCCAGTATTTGGCTAAGAGAAAGACAGAGAGATTTCCATTTACAAGTGTGTTGCACACCAGTCGCATATATTCACTCACAGAGAAAATAAACACACAATGTTTCCTTTCTTCTATTACCTATAAAGTGACTTAATAACACAAAGCGTGCAGTGCACCAGTCGCTCATACAGCCTCCACAGCAGACAGTCACCGTGAGCTGTATAGTGAGGGTTGATAGAGAGGCCTGTGGCTCTGTGGTATCAGTAGCAGTATCAGAAGTAGCAGCAATAATGATAGCAGAAACAACACAGATAGCCGCACTCCGCTAACAGCCTGTGTACGGGAGCAAAGGGGTGAGTGGGAAACACAATTCCCGGAAACTGATTGGGAAAATATAACTTTCCTGGAATCATGGCCCTCCTCGCCCCTCTCCCCCAACCTTGTGCTTTTTTTTGCCCCCTCCCATCTCCGCACTCCACGTGTGTTTGTGTGGGTGGGTGTTTGTGTGGGTGTGTGTGTTTGTGTGGGTGTGTTTGTGTTTGTGTGGGTGTGTGTGTTTGTGTATGTATGTGTGTGTGTGGTTTGGTGGTCCCGGGGTACTCACCAGTCTGCGTTTGGGCTTGATGAGGGGTCGGTTCTGACCGTTCATCTTGTGGTAGAGTCCGCAGGCGTTGCACAAGTAGTGGCCCGTACCATCCCGTCGCCACAGGGGGGTAGAGGTGGCTCCACAGTTGACACACTCACGCCCCTCTGAGCAGCATGCAGGTGGAGAGAGACCACAGGGACATTTATAAAATTAACCTGTCAACTCTAATGACACATTTATCATACATAACAATTATGTAACCTGTAGCAGTGGCATGTACAATTTTGAAAATGTTATGTTAGTTAGTCTGAAAAACTATGCGAGGACTGCATATTTTTATATTAGGTGCACAGAAGCATGGGAAAAGTTTTGAGAATCAATTTTTAGTTTCTAAGTTCCATTCTCTAGTTCTGTTCTTGAATTCCTGTTTATATGAGAAGGCTGTGTATTTTTGGTCTGAAGTTTGTGTGAAAGAGAGTGTGTGTTTAACCCTCTGCAGACTCTTGGAATAACAACATGAAAATGCTGCCGCCAGGCTTTGTTCCATTTGATCTGGTTAAGTTCCTCCCTGTCAGTTTTGGGTCAGTTTTGGGTCAGCTGGGACCCAGGCATGTTTCAGACAGGGGCACCCATACACCCACAGTGAAATGTAGGCTGTCTCTCATGTTTCTCTACATTTTGCTGTGATTGCAATGATTTTCCTCCCCAGATATACAACCTTTAGTGCAGGGTTCCTCAACTGGTGGCCCGCGGGCGGAATTTGGCACACGGGTGGTTTTATTTGGCCCCCAAAGTGTTCTGAGCAAAAAATTAATAAATAATGTTTTTACACAGAAGACTGTAAAAACACCAGGAAATCAGCTCCAAGTGATTTTAATTTAAGAAATCTGTTCCCAAGTATTCCCACGCATAATAGACAGACACTTGATCGTATACAAATGTAAGCAAGGTTTTTGGCAAACATTATATCTGTTTGGGCTTCTTGCAGTCAATTTGGATTCTACAAATTATTTGTAATCATGTTCCGGCCCCCCGACCATCCACTAAAGAAAAAATCGGCCCACGGCTGAATCTAGTTGATGATCCCTGCTTTAGTGGGTGTGAGTCTGTGCGTGCGTGTACATGTGGCAAAGATGGTCTGATGATCAACATCTCCCTGTTCCTCTCTCAGCCTCATCAGCTCATCATTATATAGGCTAAACAATAGCCTGCTCTGACTCACTTTACATCGGAATTCTTAGGAATGATGACCATTCCTTATTGAAAGTAACCTAACCACAGTGCAAACTAAGGTAGTCATTTTGAAATATTTGTGCTGCTTATAATGTGGATCGGATTGTCAGTCTAGACTAGTAGAGGTAATACTAACATACTTGTGGGCCTTTGCCTCTGTTGGTGGCTCCACATAATGCTGAGTATGGACAGCCAGAGAAGGAGGGAGAGAAAAAAGGGGGAGACTGAGATGGAGAGAGAGAGGAAGGGGGCCTGGATTAGGGTTAGTCAAACAGGAAGTGCCTCTAAGGTATGCATGAGTAGGGACTCCACCAGAATAGTGTGATGCTATAGCGTTCTATGGTCCTGCAAGCCACCAATACTTGACATTCCCACAAATAAAAAAATAATAGTAACATGACAGTCTATTCCTGCATGTCAGGGAGAGCCCCTAACACATAAATCTATCAGTGATGAGGATCCACTGCCAAACAACTATCTGGGTCTTGATGATGGAAGTTGTGCCTTTGTCTGAGAATGACCATAATAGCACACTGACAGATGTGGGGTTTTATTTTTAGGACTACTCTTGGGGTTTATGTTGAGACAACTAATCCTTAGTTATGAAAAATTGTGAATTGATTTTTTGTTGGCGCTTTCTTTCTCTAACAAATTAATACTGCTGCTCAGTAAAAGGGAGCCGGTTATAAGATAGGGGGCTGCTTGAGGGCAATCAGCTCTGTCTAGAGTCGTCAAATGTCAGTCTCGACAATGCTGTATTATGTAACAAAGAAACGGCTGATTGTAAATACTGAGTTTTTTTGGCCCAAATGCTCGAGTGGATCTTCTTTTCACACCTCCGGGCTGTATCCAGTTCACCGTTCTCAAGGGCGTGCCAGCTCGAGCGTAATTGAGTCGCGGTTTACAAAAGAGGATAATAAACGTGTCAGCCGAAGCGGGCCCGCGCTCAGCCGAACGACAGGGCTTGGGTGTGTGCTTGAAGCGAGGCAGTATGCATTCCCTGTCTTTCCAACCAAATAAAGTAGCCTGGCCGCACGTACATTACTCAGGCCTGGGACACTGGGATCGTTTTATGTCTTCACAGCTTACAATACGCATGGTTTCTTATAATTATTAGGCTAAGCCTACATTATCATTATAATTACATTAGGCATATATCTGTTGATATTACCGATTTGTATTGGAGAAAAAAACATGCAGATAAAGAGGAAAAGGTATGCCTACTGTTTAAAAACGTGGTTGCATAAATTAGGCTAGAAAAAAATCGTCGAAGGAGACACAGTATAGCTTAACCTCACACCACCTCTTATTGTTGTATCTGTCCACCCCCACACCATAACAAATAAACAGTTATTGATAACCTTTTATGTATATAATTAGTATATTAATTATAGTTAACTATAATATCTGTTTGTGTCCTTTTTTTGAGATACCATTCTTGATCCATAGGCTATGCAAAGCAATTCACATACAGAATTACTATTATGTGGATATCACTGCTTTAGGTGTATGAGTGTGTAGGGGCCTACAGCTTCCTACTGGTTCTTTTGAGGCGGATTGTGTTGTGGCGACGAAAGAATCCGGTGTGTGTGAAAAGAGCTATGAAAGGAGTTATGACAACATACATGCATGATGTAACCTCAGCCCAATTATTCCCTGCACACCACTCCTACTTCCACGTCAAAGCTAATTATGATGATATTGCATATTGTCATCCCATTTTGTCCTGTTTTCTAAGGACGTTTATGGAAAGTTTGGTAACGGAGTAAATCAAATTGCATTAAACTGGGAGTTTTGAAAATGCCATGGACGTTTCATTCAGAAACATTACCAGCCTTATAGAATAGCCTACATTGGGGAATATTTACGCATGCATTTAAACAAAAAGTTTAAATGCATAGGCCTTAATATATACATTCATAAAAATATACATAAAAATCCTAGGCTAGCTATTATATATTTTTATTTTATTTAGGCTATATTTATATCTACATAGGTATCTTATATTGTTTGGTCTAAAAATAACCTAAGTTTTAGTTTTTAGTTTAAACGGTGTTTGTAGAGTGCATGGCAGTAATTCAATACACGTTCATATTATTCTTGTTTTAATATAGGCTATTTGTTTTTTAGCTAAATTATGGGCTTAGATAACAAAAAATCTGTTATAATGCCAAGATACCCTAAATATAGCCTATAAAGCCGATATCCAATAACATAATTTCACTGTGTTCTGTCATAATAATAATAATAATAATAATAATAAAATGCACCAATGTGTAAGTCGCTCTGGATAAGAGCGTCTGCTAAATGATGTAAATGTAAATGTAATAATAATAATAATAATATAAAATGATAATTTCATCATCATTTTACTCTGTAACACAAACTTTTGAAATAGGCTATCCACATTTTAGAGATAAGATGAGACTCACCTGAGCACGACCGAGTTTTGCTTTTACATTTCGGGGTGAAGCTGGAGGATGATCCTCCGAGCAGGCTGCCAGGGTGGAAGAGACTTCCCCCGTAGTCATGCGCTGCTGGGAGAGAGTATGTGGGGTAGGTCGGTATGGGGTGGTGGGTGGAGGGGGTCTGTGCGCTCATTGAGGCCAGGCTGCTCCGGAGAGGACTGGAACCCTCCATCTTCATGCCGTCAGAAATTGACATTTGGTACTTGATAGACTCCTTCTCGTCCATTCTCGGGGTAGAGGATGAGGGAGAGGCGGCCCCGGGGTCTGGGGAGACATCTTTTGGCGGGGTAGGGGGAAAACTGTAGAGATGTGGACTCGAATGGGACGCGGGCGTTAATGAGGAGGCCGAGGCCGTGCTGGCGTTGTTGCTGCAGGGGTATAGGCCACCATGAGCCCCGGAGCCTGAGGCATGCAGCCCGGTCTTGCTGAAGTGGCTGACCGCCCATGCGTTATGATGGTGGGCCGCTGAGAGGGCTGCTTTGCCGGGCTCTAGCCATGAAATCCCCGGGCTATGGAGGAGATGTGGCCGGCAGACCTGACCCCCAGCGAAGCGAGCTGTAAGCAGAGTTGAATAATATGTTCATAGATGGAATACACAAACAGGCTAATAATGTTACAACTCTAATTGATGATGTGATGTCATAGGATTGCAGAAAGTTGGGACACCGAAGTCCTTCACCTGTTGACGCAGCGTGCTTAAAGGAATTATTCGATTCGTGAGGGGCACAAAATGCATTTGGCAGGTATTCAGACAAAACTACACTATAACTACAGAAATATTTTTTCTCTCGTTTTGAGTCATCTTGATACTTTATTGTCAATGATAACGATGTAACAAAGACATGGGGTCTGGTAAGTGCACTGGAGCCTCTTTCGCTTGACCCAAGCACAAATACATGACACCCTTTTAGCTATTTATTCTTCGATAGTTTCTCACTCCTTGTTTATTTGACTAGTTCTTCAGTCCAGAAAGTTACATTTATTTTACTTTAATTTCCTTATTTTTGTCATCAGCTGAATTGCTCTCATGTCCACAACATTTAATGGTCTCATTCACTTCCTAACATTTTTGTTATCCCATGCAAATGCAGCTTTATAGCATGCTCTCTATCAGACAATATTGCAAGTTCAACTATTACGCCTATCAAACCGATGTATTTCAACCCACCCACATTAATGCGTAAAGGAGCCTTCACGGATTTTTTATTGCTTTGAGAAAATACATGAATATGCCTACGATAATTCCTGCTTTATCCTGATAATTAAGTTGTTTAGGAAAGTGAATGAGGTCTTACCGTGAGCTTGACTGTAGGACACTCTGGCCCGTGCATGAGCGGAGTTGTGGTAGTACGGGTTTCCCTGCGAGTCAAGATGGTTAAAGAAAACATCCACCTCGTCCGGGGGCAGAAGTTGTGCGGTGGGCTCCATGTAGTTGTGCGAAAGGCCGGGGTGGTGAGAATCCGGGTGTTGGCCGTTCAGCACGGCGTGGTGGTGCATCCACCGAGGCGGATCAGCCGCTATATCCATGTCTGTGTGGGTCTCTCCGTGTTGGGCAAACAGGGTGAAAAGAGAAGAGGGGCCTCTCTAGGGAGAGGACAGCGTGTTCCTGAACCGTCCTCCGCTTTGTCTTTTATAAAACTAATCTCCCTCTCCTGAAAAAAAATTCCTGCTATTGTGGAAAACAAAACATAAATGTGTAGAGAATTTTCGCTCGTCAATCTCCTATACGTCGGTCCTCACTCGTAGTCGGATGAGATCCTCTTGTCTCTCTCCTTCTTCAACAGGCATCGGGGAGTGTTTGACACTGGACACCTGTAATACAACCAAAAATAGGATGTTCATATATCAGAGGCATTTACAAGGTGTTGCGTGGTTTTCTTTGTATGGCCGTCCAGTCCTAAGAGAATAATTCGGGGAGGCTGCTTCTTTTTAGGTGCGATTTGTAAGTGATGTATGTAAAGATGCAACATAAGATAAAGACCTCGAGTCACTCGTCCCAACCCACTCCCATTCCGAGGAACCTGAAATCACCGACCCATCCTCACCGTAACGCGCACAGATAAGGACTTTTGAAACCATGCATACTCGTCATAATAGGCTAGTAAACTAATCATCGTCAATAGCCCACTCAGAACAAACTGTTACATTTCTTACAGAGCGGAAGAAGTCATTTGTTTTCTTCACACAATTTGGGAAGAAAATAATATATATTTTATGCAAATACCTTGTCTGTCTCAGGCTTGGTTATTCCGATTTCAAGCCCCTTTGGTAGAATTCTCCTCCAGTTAGCAAATGTATTTTCCTTTCCTGTATTGACTCAACTTATACGGAATATGTTTGGTCTATTTTTCCTTGATTTTGGTGCAGGGTTATCGGCTGAGTAAACTCCGGTGGAGACGGATACGCCTTTAGCGACATGCAGCTGTAAGAACTGTCAGCACTGGCGCCAGTGAATTCCAAGTCATGCGCGCAGGGGCGGGGTGTTGACTTCAGCGTTGACCCCGAGACAGCCAATTGGATTCTGCCTTTGCCAATTCTGACAACTGCCTCGGCAGAATCACCATGCCATTCCCCTCTCCATCCCAGGCACCAGCCAGCGGACAGCCCTGGCCCCTGTATACTTGTCTTATCCCAGAACATATTAATCAACAGGGTCACCTTATTAGTTATGCAGCCCCGGGCCACCTCCCACACCATTTACCAGCATTTGTAATTTGAATCTGATAATTATCTGTACAAAACAGTTAATCTGATAATACTTGTGGAATATAAAAATAGTTGTTTGATATATGTTTTCCAGTTTCTTGAAATACTTTGCAAATGCAACTTATTTCAATGTGAAAACTGAAATTGTCTATTCATTCCTTTTCTATTTTAGTAGACACTCTTATCTAAAGCAACTTACAGTAGTGATTACATACATTTTCAGACTGGTTCCCATGGGAATCAAACCCACAACCCTTGCATTAGCAAGCGCCATACTCTACCAACTGAGCAACATCATCACATCACATCATCACAAACCACTTGATGTCTCAATGTACTCAATTACTGTATTGTGCATTGTTTTTCTTCATGGTGATGGAAAGTCTACAGGTACAAACCTAGATGACCAGCCTATGTACAATACAGTAATTACATTTACATTAAGTGGTTTGTAAGGATGGTAAATTAATACTGCACAAAAAGTGGTTGTTTTCCATGTTATTTGAACAAGACAAATATTGAATTTGATGTGGATGTTTTGTGTCTTTGCCCATAACTTTGCACCTTTTGATGTAAATGTTTGAGGACAGGGTTTTGTTCTTTCTGGATTCCATTAGAATGGCAATTGCAGAGAAAGGGGCAGGGCAACAACTCTTTAAATTCCAACTATTGAATCCTGCAAGATACTGTTATTAATTATACAACTACCTTTTCTGCCAAAGCGGAGATGCTGCAAAAAATTGTTTTGCCACTGCTACAGACATCTATATGGTCCGCTAATCCTAGTAAAGTCACAGTGCACAACTTTAGTGTTTATTTTCTTCGTTTTTTTTGTGTGCGTGTGTGTGAGCAGTCTATAGGCGGTAGAGTGAATATGAACGACAGGGAATAATGTGAGGAGGGAGCTCGAGGCCCTGTCCCACCAACTAGCCGCCTATCTGATGCCGCTCCCGGACCTCACTGCATCTTTAGAGGAGAAAAAAATTATAATCAGAAAATGAACTTTTAATAAAAGGAGTATATGGAGATGGGGTAGCACGAGATCTGCTTAACTCCCAAAGGATAAATTCAAAGACACTCTATTGGGAGGACTGCAGTATTAATAATAATATGCCATTTAGCAGACGCTTTTATCCAAAGCGACTTACAGTCATGCGTGCATACATTTTTTTTTTGTGTATGGGTGGTCCCGGGGATCGAACCCACTACCTTGGCGTTACAAGCGCCGTGCTCTACCAGCTGAGCTACAGAGTCTACATGTCTACATAGATCCAGTGGCGACAGAAGACAGCGAGACTGAGATTGGGTCACACTAGCCCGACCAGGGATTTGATTTGACCACAGAGAACACTTTGGGTCTAATTTGAAACACAATCAATAAAGCAGAGAACTGCAGTCTGATGAACTATGGAGTGGACACAGCATGGGGGAGCACAACATAGCTGAAGAAAATATGTTTAATGCACTCTTGTTGTGAACATCATTCCTGGTGGTTGGATGGAGGTCAGAGTGGTATCATTAGTTCCCTCTCTCTACCTGTTATTGCAATGTTACAAGTAGCAGGCAGTAGACGCTGATTAGCCTATATAGCCAGAGATATAGTCATCAGAGTCTTCTCTGAGACATTGGCCTACTATGTTGATGACATTGTCACTACTAGACAATAGTTAGTTGTTTTTATGCTGTGCTGTAGCAAGGGTCTTGTGGGATGGGTGCCTTAGAGAAACAAAAAAGGCATTCAGAGTACCAGTAATCACACTGATAATTAGCAAATGTCTCGACGTGGATTTGCGCTGCTAACCTGTTTGTTCCTACCGCGCTTGATCGCTCTCCCATTGGCAAAGTGGGCGAGGACCAAAAGGTGGGCGCGCCGCAGATAAGGGGTTGACTTTACTGAGCGCCACCGTGTGAGCGCGCGCTGCGGAGAGACGGTCCCTAGTCATTGGTAATTAGCCTGGATAGAAGAGGCGAGAGGGCCAGAAGGTCCTGCACAACAGGGCCCAGTCAGTCTCCAGCCCAGCCACGGGAAGGTGGCTGCTGGGATCAGTAACATTATTTTGAATTGGGTTAACAATGAAAATACAACGTTTTCAACGTCAAAATAAATTATTTTTAGGCTATTATTATTATTATTATTATTATTATTATTGTATTATTATTATTATTATTATTATTATTATTATTATTATTATTATTATCATATAGACTATATATATAGCCTACTATACTATTGTTATGTTATTATTATTGTTTCATCATTGT